>NC_056725.1:876821274-877108774 GCF_019279795.1 Protopterus annectens
GCTGTTCAACAAAAAAAAGAAAACATTTTAAACATTAATTTGCATCAATCTGTATCCACCTACTTAAATATACCATAGACTGCACATGTAAAAAGTAGAAATTCCTTTCCCAGGAAAGAAAATTGCTTAAATGCAAGCTCTTCGCTTAAAATATTTTGCCGTTTCAGTCTTTTAAGTTCGTCCAAGACACATTCAAAAGAATGCATCTTCGGTCTTCTGATACATACCCTCATAAAAGCAGGCATTTCAATGATCAAAGTGTAAATAACTCTTAGATGGACCTGGTTAAGCTCAGGTAAAAGTGTTTTCTTAAATACAGTTCTATAGTTGTAGCTCATAGTGTATTGCCATGTTTTGTTAGAAATTAAAAAATAAAAATAAACCTTTTGACTAAGGATGAGGTTCCACAGGCTGCTGAAGTGATAAACCCTTACAGGTCTTTCAGCAATATTCAAATAAGGGACTAACCTCTAAGTTTTGGGATTGGCTTCTTGTTTTTACATCTCTCAGAATGTCCTCCAATCAGCTCCCCCATAGAACTTCCCACCATTGTTTGTAACTGCCTTTAAATAACTGACCTGTTGTATGTAATGCATTAGAACAAGGACACTCATCCATCTACCTACTTAACTGAATAAACTACTAGAAAGTTCAACAAGGTGTCTTTATTCCTCCCACAAGGAGAAAAAGAGTCTACTAGAACTGCTAACTAAAGTGATTTTTATCTGGACCAATCCTTTATACTCTGTATATTTTACAACTTTAGGATAATTTTGATAAATCCTTCCTTTATGCCTAAAGTGGTTTCAGCATCTACTTTGAATCAGGCTGTTAATATTCCTGTTTTCTATCCAGAAAAAAAAAAATAGGGGAGAAAGAATTCTACTCCTTTTGGACACCCACAGCAAACCAAGATACTACATTGACATGAAAAAACGTCAGGAATTTTAACCAACTGTTTATATTTCCAATGAAGGTAAGAAAAAAGGGCAATATGTGTGAAACTAGATAATTTCTAAATGATTATCTTATGAAATTGTGTTTTTCTTTTATCTTTACCATAATAAGACACTTCCAGGCAAGGTCAGGGCCCACTCTTTATGGGCTTTGGCTAAACATCTCTGGCAATTCAAGCCAAATCAACTTTATTAAATGTCATATGTACTAGAGATAGTGTCACAAAGTACAGCGAAATTCTTATTCTGCAAATCCTTCAGCAACACTTAAAAAACAATGGCAATTAACAAGAAGAAGTAATCTAAGACAAGAAATAGACAATAATATAAATACCGATATTGGTAAATATATATATATAAATATATATATATATATATATATATATATATATATATATATATAAATATAAAAACTGTGCAAAACAGCACATTTGACCAAAAAAGCTCATTTTTCTCCAAATGTGTACCAACCTACAATACTAGAGGGAGAGGTAGTATGTGACTTTTATTTAACAGTCTAATACCTTGAGGTCTAAAACTGTCTTTGAGCCTGGTTGTTCTGGCCACCATGCTTTTATAACACCCCCCTGACAGTAGCAGCATAAACAGCTTGTGTTGTGGGTGGGTAGTGTCCATGATAATGTTTGAGCCCTCCTAAAAACTCTTTTGGTATAGATTGCCTCCAATCCTGGGAGTGTTATTTCTTTTTTGGAAAGGGGTGGACTCTGGAAATATACCAGAAGCAGCACATGGTCATCTTTGCATACCTTAATCAAGCACTACAAGCTAGATTCTCCAAGTGCAGAACAAGGTTTGCTAGGACTACTCTCCAGGGGCTTTTTCACCCTGATTCTTCTTCCTTCTCCTTTTTTCTAAGCTCTGGAATTCATCCCATGAAGTCTAGACTGATGTAACAGTGATTTAATGATGAGCGTAGTACAGTTGTGTAAGTAAACTTACCATAACAGTAGATGTTTGACTAGATCACTGTTGTAGCATGAACATCCTGCATCAATCTCTTTTTCTGCTGTGTTTTATGAAAGGGTTGAGGATATTTCCCTTTCTCTTTCTCCTAGCACTTACTTACCTGGTTGGGCTCTAACCTCCCTTGTTGTGTGACAAAAAGCTTTTACCAGGCTGTGGAGTGGCGATTCATCACTGTGACAAAGCAGAAATTCCCTAAGATTCCAAGAGCAGAATACGTCTTATCTTACATTTATTTAATTGAATTGTACTTCTTAATGCTTATAATTGTGCTATACAGCTAATTTACTACATTTTGCACTGTTATAAAGCTTATTTACTGTTTCACTGCATTTGTGTACTGTTTTATACTGTTTTAACTATATGTTTCATTGCTAAATAGTGTTTCATTACTGTAATTGCATTTCTAGTGACTTACTTAACTGTAAACTGCTTTTTCATACTGAGAGTTGTATTTTCTGTTTGTGAGTTCTCTAGCTATACTTTTCTGTATATTTTTTGTGAGATTTCTGTGTTCTAGTCAGGTAGTATAGTCTGGATAGAGGCCTGCTGTTATCCAGGCCTGATTGTTTTGCTTGTTGATTTGCCTGTGTTTCTGACAGCCATCTTCTGCTGATCGTGTCGTGCCTTCTCTGTTAGTGAGAGTAATAGGGTTGCCTTACCTTCTCTACCTTGAGTGATCAGTTGAAAGAGCAGAGGCTAGCACAACTGGGTAGTAATTTGAGCTTCCTTATTCTTCCTTCTTTTCTGGTATTTAACCCTGTGTCTGCAGGGGGTTGTGCTTGTTTTTACCAGGCTGTGGAGTAGTGATTCATCACTTTGACAAAGAAGAACTTCCCTAAGACTCCAAGAGCAGAATAATTTTTTTCTTACATTTATTTCATTGAATTGCACTTATTAACACTTATAATTGTGCTATGCAGCTAACTTACTACACTTTGCACTGTTATAAAGCTTTTTTACTGTTTCACTGCATTTGTGTACTGTTTTATACTGTAACTGTATTTTTCTTTGCTAGATAGTGTTTCATTACTGTAATTGCATTTTTATCGAATTACTTAACTGTAAACTGATTTTTCATAGTGAGAGTTGTATTTTCTGTTTGTGAGTAGCTAGTAGCTGTAGTATAGTTTCATACCCTCCCTCCCTGTTGGTATCTTGTTGTTATACTTGGTGGCTTTGGAATTGAATGCCCCTACTGCAAATTTGATCTGGGACACTCCCCCCAGTCTAGTGTCATTAGCTCATTCTACCTAATACAGAGAGAACATTTGAGAAGGCCAACCCACTTAGTTTTTTAACCTTGAATTATATTCTGTTCCTCCTTTCTCCCTTTCCACTTTATAAAAAAATTGCTAGAATCTCCTTGTGTTCTGACTAAGTATGTTTCTCAAGCAATCTGTAACTATAGAGCTGATAAATATATTTTTGGCACTTTTTAACTGTTCAGAGTTCTGCACTCTTTTACTTTTTGCTTGACTGAATTATTTCTACATTTGTTGGAATTGTTTTCTGATACTCTTAAGTGTCTCCATTTTGATTTTTCCTAATTTACTGCTTTCTGCACATTTTTAGTAATTTTTCAAATTTAATTGCATTTATTTAAACTATATTTCCTTTAATATTGTTACACACTCAAGTGTGCTAACTTCCACTGTATTTTAATTTTTTTTATCTGTTTTAGCTGCTTTTCTGTAAATAAAAAGTTCTAAGCTTGTTTCCCCCCTTTCCTGTAACTAGTCTAGTCCAGATGCAGATTTGCTGTATCCAGGACTGTTTGTAAGCTTCTGAGCCCCCCAAGCCTTTCTGTATTGGAGGGAAGACTTCTAGCTTATCAGTGGGAGTCATAAGCACTAGGTAGCCTGTCTACCACAAGAGGAGTATTTTCTGGCCCATAAATTATAGTTTATTGGCCGTTTGGGCAGTTTTTCCATCCCCTTCAACTTTCTGGTTTAAAAGCCTGTGTTTGCTCTTGTTTTTCACCTTTCCTGAACTAGTCTAGTCCTGATACAGATTTGCTGTATCCAGGACTGTTTGTAAGCTTCTGACCCCACAAGCCTTTCTGTGTTGGAGGGAAGCCTTCTAGCTTATCAATGGGAGTGGAAAGCACTAGGTAGCCTATCTACCACAAGAGAAGTGGTTTCTGGTCCAGAAATTGTAGATTGTAGATTATTGAATGTTTGAGCAGTTTTTCCATCCCCTTACAACTTTCTGGTTTAAATGTCCACATTTGCATGGGTTTGCTCCTGTTTAAGCTCTGTTCAGTGTCACTGAGCTGAGGTAAACTATCACTGGTGCCAGAACGTCTGCTCTTCGGTTTTTCCCTTATATCTTGCTAGTTCTTTCTCTCTTGACTTCAAATAGATACCCTAATCACTTTGCACTTCAACAGGTTTTTATAGCAATTATTATAGGACGCATTACAGCCATCAGCATTTGTTGTTCTTCACAGAAATAGCTCCAGTACTTCATAGTTATGACCACCCCTCCTGACATGATTAAAGGACAGTTCCCTGTGCTTTCTTCTATTAACCTGGTGCACTTGGGCATTCTGAGGCAGTGTAGCAACTGCCTCATGTACACAGACCAACACTCAGACTTGTGAGAGATGCACTTTTCTCACCAAATTGGAAGCTATGCACTCTCCAGCCAAAACCAGACTAGCTGGTCAAGAGGAGAAGGTCAACACTTGCACCACGCAACATGGAACACATAGCCCTCCAGAATACCCACTATCACAGTTCTCACATAAAAACACAAACCACACACCCTCCTTCACAGAGGCACTCAATAGAAATTTCCCCAAACTATAGAAACCTCCAAGACAGAAATGCACTCGACTACCACAACACAGCACAAACCACAGAACACATAGCTCACCTCCACAGTGTGTACCTTAACCTAAGCCCCTAAGGCTAAACACTTTGCTCAATACACTAATCATAGGTGACTCAAGAGTGAAGCACACAGATGTCCCACTCACTAGGTTGAATAAGGAGAAGGTAACAGTCAGCTGTCTATCAGGTGCCAGAATCCGACACATAACACACGCACTCAGATCACTCCATAACAAGTATAAGTATGACTCGTCTGAACAAGCAAAAAAGGCACGATACAAACAAACCAGATAAACAAAAAAACAGGACTAGCTGCTCCAGGCACAACGAACACAAACTTTAATAGGTTAGCGCTTTCGGAAAGTTCAATGACTTTCCTTCCTCAGACAACAGCATATACTTGCAAGCTCCAATATATAGCAAGTCTCATTCCATAAATTAAACAATCAAGTAATTAAAAACAGCTTAATTATTCCTTAAAGGTAGATCAGTTAAAAATCGTAAGATTAAAACTGGCAAACTAACTAAGCGAACATTATAGAAAAAGGCACATATTATTTACACAATAATAAAAACTAAAATGTGCCACAAAAAACAACACTTACAATCTATATTGTGAATCACCATCAAAACAATGTGTATGCATATATAAAATGTAAAAATAAATATAAATACTATACATCTATATAAGAACTACACATCTATATAAGAGTTTATGTGGTTATATAGTTGAATACCAAAGAATAAATACATCAAAATCTAAAACTATTTTAACTAATTTTTAAAAACTATTTTTTAAAATAAATGGACAAAACATTAATAGAAATGTAATACAAGCCACCAAACAAACATTTAGTCTACCTCTTCAAGGCCAATTTTTTAAGGCAGCATTTAATAGACACGGTCTCATTGAGACCAGGCATCAAATAAGATGCAGTCAGAACCTATATCTTAATTCTTCAATTTCGAGATTAATCTGCCAAGGCCCACCTCATCATCCTTAGTAATTTTGGGTGAGGACTGAAAACTTAAGGTGGCCAAATTGGTCTGCTAGCTAGGGGCATTAGAGTGAGGTCGTTTGGTGATTGCATAATGCAAGTGCTTATGTCGTTGCTTAAGCTTTCAGGTTTACCCGATATAAAGCGTTACCATCCTGGCACAGAGCACAATAAACCACTCCCATAGAGTCACAGAAAGTGACTTTGAATTTTAAACTGAACCCCTAATATTGACCTGATAGGCTAGGTTCAAAAATTTACATTGGTGACAACTACCACATTTGACCATTCCTTTGGGCCTAGAACTTTTTACCTTTATTAGTATATTGCAGTAAAGATTTCAAGTTTGAGCCCTCGCTAGAAAGTAATAGTAGGTTGATTACCTAGGGCTTTGACTAACAGGGGATCTTCCATTATCAAAGCCCAATTTTTTCGCCAAAGTAGCCTAATAAAGGAATGGTCAAGAAGATTATAGAGTGCTAAAAAAGAATCTAATAACATTTTACTTCCTGAATCCTCCAATGATGTAAACGGCTTCTCCAGTCGGGCCCTTCGCAGGCCTAAACAAGTAGTAATGGTTTATAAAAGCTTACGTTTGCTGTTTGTTAATAACCTCCATTTCAAGGAATGCACAAGTGATGAGGAATATCCCTCTTTATAAACATTCCTTCCAACATTTACATTCTTCCAAAAACGGCTTCCTCAGAAACCATTCTGGCAACTCTAACAGGCTTGACTGGCCATACTGAGCTGGCCTTGCTGTCCCTCTTTTGGTGGGGATGGCAGCTTGAAAAATGAAAAAAGGCATTAGAGTAGAGTGGGTTCCTAAAAATACGACTTTTTAAACTTTTTGTTGGCGTAATCCTTTTGGATGGAAATGTCGAGAAACTAATGGAAATCCAACCCTATGGTGTAAGTAAACTCCAAAAATCAGTTAAACTAGAAATGGAATAATAAATCCACAATAACATCCGTGGTCCTTTCCAAGGGAAAAACATGTAGATCCCTGGTACCCAGTGTACCCAGGCGATTTCAAAGCGGACGTCGTCTTCAAATAGCTTTGTGGTCTCCCATTGAGCCATAATACAACTGGTGAAACTGCCACCACAGGGGGAGCCCATTGCTACCCCTGATTTCTGAACAAAGAGATCTCCTTCAAAAATCATTGGAAGTTAGTCAAAACCAGATTCAACTAAAGGTTTTCAACAACCGCAGATGGTATTGCTGTCAACATTTCTAACATCATAGAATCCTCACTCACTCTAAAGCCTAAATTGTGGGGATCACTGTATAGGGTCCCTCACATCAGTCAAAAGATGCATCAATCTCTAAAGAAAAACTACTAAAAGCCTTTAAAAGCCCATGAATCTTTAATTTGCCTTCTTTTTTCAATAAGGGGCTTTAAATGGCACTGTCGATATACTTGGCACATCCATATATGATGGACCTCCATCCCGATTGAGGTCTAAAAGGAGGCTCGGAAAGGCATTTATGGATCTTAGGAATCCCAAAAAAAAAAAGGCTAGTCTAGGGGCTGGCATGGAAAGAAATGCAAATAAATCTAAATCAATGGCTGCTTCATGACCTGTTTATTGAAGCAGCCATTGATTTAGATTTATTTGCATTTCTTTCCATGCCAGCCCCTAGACTAGCTTCTTTTGTTGGGATTCCTAAAATCCATAAACGCCTTTCCGAACCTCCTTTTAGACCAATCGTGGATGGGCGAGGGTCCATCACATATGGATGTGCCAAGTATATCGACAGTATTCTAAAGCCCCTTATTGAAAAAGAAGGCCAAATCTGTAAAGATTCATGGGACTTTTTAAAGGCTTTTAGTAGTTTTTCTTTTAGAGATGATTACATCTTTTTGACTGTCGATGTGAGGGACCTCTATACAGTGATCCCCCACAATTTAGGCTTAGAGTGGGTGAGGGATTTCCTGTATGTTAGAAATGTTGACAGCAATACCACCTATGTTGTTGAAACCTTAGTTGAATTGGTTTTGACTAATAACTTCATGATTTTTGAAGGAGATCTCTATGTTCAGAAATCAGGGGTAGCAATGGGCTCCCCCTGTGTGGCAGTTTCACCAATTGTATTATGGCTCAATGGGAGACCACAAAGCTATTTGAAGATCCGCTTTTTAAGCAAAATGTCGCCTGGTACACTAGGTACCAGGACAACATGTTTTTCCTTTGGAAAGGACCACAGGATGCTATTGTGGATTTTATTACTTCCATTTCTAGTTTAACTGATTTTTTGGAGTTTACTTACACCATAGGGTTGGATTCCATTAGCTTTCTCGACATTTTCATCCAAAAGGATTATGTCAACAAAAAGTTTAAAAGTCATATTTTTAGGAAACCCACCTACTCTAATGCCTTTCTTCATTTTTCAAGCTGCCATCCTTACCACCAAAAGAGGGGGGGTCGTTAAGGGCCAGCTCGTTAGAGCTGCTAGAATGGTTTCTGAGGAAGCCATTTTTGGAAGAATGTAAACTGTTGGAAGGAATGTTTATAAAGAGGGGATATCCCTCGTCACTTGTGCATTCCTTGGAAATGGAGGTTATTAACAAACAGCAAAACGGCTTTTATAAACCATTACTACTTGTTTTAGGGACGGAAGGGCCCAGACTGGAGAAGCTGTTTACATCATTGGAGGATTCAGGAAGTAAAAATGTTATTAGATTCTTTTGCACTTATAATCTTGACCATTCCTTTATTAGGGCTACTTTGGCGAAAAATTGGGCTTTGATAATGGAAGATCCCCTGTTAGTCAAAGCCCTAGGTAATCAACCTACTATTACTTTTAGACGGGGCTCGAACTTGAAATCTTTACTGCAATATACTAATAAAGGTAAAAGTTCTAGGCCCAAAGGAATGGTCAAATGTGGTAGTTGTCACCAATGTAAATTTTTGAACCTAGCCTATCAGGTCAATATTAGGGGGGTTCAGTTTAAAATTCAAAGTCACTTTTCTTGTGACTCTATGGGAGTGGTTTATTGTGCTCTGTGCCAGGATTGCAACGCTTTTTATATCGGTAAAACCGAGCGAAAGCTTAAGCAACGCATATGAGCATCTATTATGCAATCACCAAACGTGACCTTATGAATGCCCTAGCTAGGCATCGTTATGACCACCCTGGCCACTCCTTTAAGTTTTCAGTCCTCACCCAAATTACTAAGGATGATAGAGGTGGGCCTTGGCAGATTAATCTCGAAATTGAAGAATTAAGATGGCAGGTTCTGACTGCATCTTATTTGATGCCTGGTCTCAATGAGACCGTGTCTATTAAATGCTGCTTTAAAAAATTGGCCTTGAAGAGGTAGACTAAATGTTTGTTTGGTGGCTTTAATATATTTCTATTAATGTTTTGTCCACTTACTTTAAAAATAGTTTTAAAATTAGTTAAAAATAGTTTTTAGATTTTGATGTATTTGGCTCCCTGGTATTCAGCTATATAACCACATAAACTCTTATATAGATGTGCAGTTCATATATAGATGTATAGTATTTATATTTATTTTTACATTTTATATATGCATACACATTGTTTTGATGGTGATTCACAATATAGATTTTAAGTGTTGGTTTTTGTGGCACATTTTAGTTTTATTATTGTGTAAATAATATGTGCCTTTTCTATAATGTTCCGCTTAGTTAGCTGCAGTTTTTAATCTTACGATTTTTAACTGATCTACCTTTAAGGAATAATTGTTGTTTTAATTACTTGATTGTTTAATTTATGGAATGAGACTTGCTATATATTGGAGCTTGCAAGTATATGCTGTTGTCTGAGGAAGGAAAGTCATTGAACTTTCCAACCTATTAAAGTTTGTGTTCGTTGTGCCTGGAGCAGCTAGTCCTGGTTTTTTGTTTATATGACTCATCTGACCATCATATCCTTGAGAACCCCTGCTCATTAAAAAACATATTGCTTTTAATACCTTGTTTAAAGTTCAATTTCCTGCAAAATAGTTTCAGGTCCAGTACTACGTTTGTGATGGAGGCCCTTTGGGTCAGAATAAAGTTCAGCCCTTTTTTCAGTACTGCTTTGCAAAGGTACGACAGTCATTACTTAGAGAGCACCAGCCCTAGCTAGCAGCCAGCAACAGGCTCTGCTCCCCCACAAAGGAGTATCAATTTCCCAGACCAGACACTACCTCATTCCCCATCAGATAGTCACAAAGAAGGGTCTGACAGTGATACCAACAGTCCACCAAGGAGAAGAAGCACATTTAACCCTCATCTCAATCAAACTCTCAGTATCTTCTCCAAGGTTTGTGAGAATGAAATCAGAGCGTCCCTGGAAATGAAACCATGCACCAAGTGGTTTAACCTCTCAACCCTTGAGAGACAAGCACTACAACAGCTCAAAAATAAGCCAAGCATTACTATCATGAAGGCGAACAAGGGAGCTGGTATCATTCTAATGGACACCAGCACTTACATCAACAAGATGGAAGCCACACTTTCTAACACAGCTAACTACAAAACTGTGTCCCCAGAGATGGTTGACCTAAGCTTTTTAAACATAGACAAAGCATTGGTTGACCTCTATTGGAAAGACTTTATCTCTGACTGGGAGTTAGATTTCATGAAGTACCATCTCTCCAAATTGAGAAAATGTTTGGGATCCTAAAAATGCACAAAGACCCAAACAACCCACCCCTGAGACACATAGTGGCATCTGAAAAGACCAAAATGGAATATATCTCGGCACTTCTGGATTACTACTTAAACCCAATAGTTCAGGAGTCCCAGTACTACCTTAGAGACTCCTGGGAATTCCTAAACACTATCTACCAGCTACCCCTAATTACAAATGAATGCATCTTTGTCACGCTGGACATAGTGGCACTGTACCCCAGTATCCCCCACCAACAGGGGCTAGACAGTGTGGGAAAATACCTAGCCAACTGCACCCAAACCCCACTACACTAAATCCAAACATGGATTTCACTAATGGAAATAGTACTGAAAAATAATTTATTCTCTTTCAATGGCCATATCTACAAACAACTCCAAGGGGTGGCTATGGGAGCCAAAATGGCACCAGCTTACACCAACTTAGTCCTAAGCTGGTGGGAGATGGACATCCTCACTAACCTTGTAGGGTTTGAGTCCACCACTCTATATAAATGCTATATAGATGATATCTTTTTCCTCTGGGAAGGACCCCTGAGGAACTTGACCCGTTTCTAGACAGAATCAACCACAGCATAGACTTCTTGGACTTCACCCTCTCAGGCAAAGGGAATGAAGTCCAATTTCTTGATGTCATGCTGTCCATAGACCCAGTCTCCAAAATATTTTCCTCCAATATACACAGGAAACAGATGTTCTGCATCAACTACCTCAACTACACCAGCTAACATCCCTTTTTCATGAAGAAGAACATAGTAAAGGGGCAATTTGTACTGTTAAGTCACACAGTCATCGAAGAGGAAACATTCATACAAGAATGCAACTTCCTAGCCAAGCTCTTCATTGACAAGCACTACCCCGTGGAACTGATCAATGGTATCCGGAGGGAGATCTGAGATAACAGACTCCTCAGATACCCTCCAATATTAGGATACGGGTTCCACAACATGAAGAGAAGCACAGCCTCCAAAGACGGCACCAGATTCCACCTGCCAATATCCCTTGACTCAGAATCCATCAGAACTATACTGACAAACAACTGGGAGATCATTAAAAGCTGCTACAAACTGCAAAAAGTACTTGGACCTTCCCCAGCCTTTAGCTACAAGAGAACACTATCTCTTAAGGCTATGTTCGACACAGCCCCCCAACCACCACCCCTAATGATCAGAGGCCTCCAGCCATGTACAGCTGCAGCAAATGCATCTGCTGCCAGTACATAGCCAAAGGTGAACACTTCTCCCTAAAATCCCCTAGGCACGTTTTCACCTTCCAGCAAGCATTCGACTGCAGCACTACAGACATAATGTACCTAGCAGTCTGTGAGTAATGTGGAACTTACTATGTAGGCAAAACAGTAAGAAAACTAAGTGACTGAATCAAGGAACGCTACCAAGCCATTAGAAACCAAGATACTAAAAGCACTCTAGCAAAACACAAATATACCAGCCCAGTTTGCACTAAATTCCTGTTTATAATCCTGGACAAAGTCACCATACCCTACAGTGATACCAACCCCCAGCTGGATGTCAGAGAACTTAGATGGCAGGGGAAACTCCAAGCTGACAAGCCCCCAGGCTTCAATGGGCACCTAAATGTAAAAAGCAATGGATCAGATAAGATAGAGCTAACCCCTCCCCCTCAATGGTCAGAGAAAAGTCTTAAACGCATGAACCTGCAAGTTAAGAATTGTATTTCTATATTATCTTGCTTGCTTTCCAATTACATCAAAGCAGTTTAAGATGTATTGTATTAAGCTAATATTAAGCATCTTAAATTTCCTTTTTAAAAATACTGAACTGAAAGCAATTTTAGTTGGTTGCCTTCTAGCAAGAGACTCACCTTCTTAATTGCTGTGCAGTTTAAAGTACACCCATCTAAAATCCCTGGAGATTATGGATGCCAGTTTTGTCACATATGGTGGAGATACTGGGGAAAGCCAGGCTGTTTTCCAGGCCTAGTATGTTGCAAAGTACTGTTGCAGAAGTTATCCATGATTTTAAAGAGCCATACCTAGAAAATTAAAAAGAACTTTGCTTGAAATAATCTGTATATAGCAATATAAACAAGGTCATAGATAACCTAGCTCTGCTCTCTACTGCCACAGCAAAGAGCTGCAGAGGGTCATTAATTAACTTCAGGTGGAGTTCCAGGACCAGGCCAAAAGTTGGGATTCATGTCCAGGAAATATACCTATTGACATCTTTGCACAAAATTCTGGACAAGGACAAAAATAATGCTAGGACAAAGGCCCCAGAATAGGGACATATTTTAAATGTTGTTCTTAACAAACTTAAGTTGAGAAAGTAACATTTATTATATTAGCATGTGTTTTCTGAAGGATGTGACATCTGAAACTCAAATGCCTGTCATTATTTAGTGACTTCAATCCTCAACAATTTGCTGGAAGAAAACATTTTATGAAGAACAGACCAAAAATATGAGGTATCAATCTGGACATTCTGTGAAATTCCGGATAGTTGAGAGGCATTTCTTACAGATAATACGTTAATTTGTCAATAAAGAGGCTAACTTAGCCTTTAAAAAACAGATGAAAAGGGATAACCATCTAATGAGTGGGCCAGGCTGGTGGCATAATTTCTAAGTGGAAAGTCTCAAAAAGCATATTTTGATGTAGAACCAGCAGAGCCTGGTGTTTGCCAAAAACAAAAGAAATACTAGCCCACTTCAGAGTGACATCATCAGCACTGGCTCAGAGATTCCACATGTGGGCTCCCACTGTGGACAGATCTGCTCATTTACAAACATATGACTTGGTACATTTGGCAAGAAAAGCATTAAAACCCAAAGAAAATTGAGCACTTAGAATTATTGAGATAGTGGTAATGAACCACTTGTTAAGGAAACTTCCCTATCTAATCAGTTAATGGGTTATCCAAGGGAATCCTACAATGGCTGATCTACTTGTGGACCTGTTTGAAAGATATGTGGTGGCAACTGAGTTGATCCATTGCACCATAGAATTTTAATTTCAGGAAAAATCCAGATATAATGGGAAGGACTGTTAAGGAACTTGTCAAAGACAAGAGGAAGAAATCATCCACATATTTCAACTTACACTGGCAGTCTTTGTTCAGCCCTGAGTGGAGAAGAGAATAAAATACGTCACAAAAATATAAATGTTTTAAAAGCTGTGGTTGGAGGTACATAGCTAAGAAATCTCCATTAGATATTGAACAAATTGTGATGCAAACCTCTGGTGATTTGAGTACATAGCTAGAATAATAAGTGTGTCAGACAACACGTAGTGTCAGCGAGATACGCTGTATATTTGCAACTGACAGCAAATCAGGTAGGAAGATAGACATGTTCCATGGTTGCAGATGAGGTTGGGTCAGCTATCGTTAATAATAATCAGCCACAACATGAGCTATGTGGCATCTGGGTAAATGGAAGAGCAGTATATGTTGTGCTTAATTTAGGGAGCATTATAACAGTAAGAATAATTAGTACATAATAGTGCAACACACCAGAAGGTAAACTGGGCATACTATTCATGTATAAGTATAGAAAGGACTGCTCAGCAATTGAAGACATTTCTGTAAAGAAATACTGCTGTTTTCACCATTAGACACAAGGAAAGCCAAAATGATGTGAAAACAGATACTATTCTGTCTGTATTAGTGGGGGCTAATGTAACCCATTGGAATCCAAGTCAAAAGACAATGACAAAAATAAGGGCCTGTAAATGTAAATATTAATCACACTAATCCTAAGAAAGACTGGAAGGATCCTGTATAAAAGAAGCCAGACGATGGATATGGTTTGTGATTCGGGACACTCACATTTCACGAGCCATATAATTTTCCCTATTTGTATGCTCATATATCTCTATTATAGCATAGCATGACGAGTTTGAGAAGGAAAAAAAACACAGCTATAGCCAGCATACAAAATAGAGGAAAAAATATAACAAGAATCAATCTAGTAACAAGAAATCTTGAAAGGTTTAGAGGATAAATGTTTGAAATGTCAGGACCCACTTTAGTGAGTCTCATAATGATGAGACTGAATGCCCAAAAAACTGTCTTGTGCAAATTATGTCTGATATGGCCATTTCACAGAGTATTCCCTTTAATCCCAGGCAAGGAAATCTCCTATATTTATTTATATATTTTTTATTTATTTAGTTATTTATTTATTTATTTATTTCACATTTGTTTACCGGGATAGTCCATTTTCAGCAGAGGCCTGGGGAGAAAAGCTCCAAGTATATTTTACAATACATTTCATGCAAGAAAGTACAATACAGGGTCTATGGCCTCCTGTGGAGGAAAGCTCCAAGTATCATTTACAAAATAGTTCAAGCAAAGAATACAGTATGGTGACTTTGGTACACATTTACATCTATTTAACAATCATCTCAAAATATCAATGTGGGTCTAAAGTCATAACACAAAGGAACTGGAAAAGCAAAGATTGTACATTCAGACAGTAAATAAAGTTGGCCATGTAAGTAAGATACAGTTAGCACTGGGACTGCGATGTTAATAATATAGTGATGTTTATAGAGATTAGGTTTGTTCCTTTAGAGGGTGGTAGATGCTAGTTTTGTTGAGGAAGTAAGAGGAGTATTAGTATGGTTTACCCAGGGGAGTAGCATGAACAGAGCCAGTTGTTAGTATAGTGTTTTTTTAGGTTGGGTTTGAATATTCTAGTTGAGGCAGTAGAAGTTATGTGACCTGGAAGAGCATTCCAAGTCTGGGCAACTGAACAGGCAAACAGAGATTTACCTGCTTCATTTTTGTGTCTAATAACTTTTATTAGGTTCTGGTTACTGGATCTTAGCTCTCTGGAAGTAGTGCATGTCTGAATAAGGTGTTGGTGTGATAGGGTTAAATCTGGCTGGTAGTAGAGTTTCTGTGCTGTTGAGATTTGATTGAATAGTAGAGCATGTGGCAGTTCCAGCCACTTGAGTTGCTTTAGGGATAAACAGTGATGGGACCTATGTTTGGATTCTGTGGCAAACTTGGCTATCTTGTTATAACATGATTCCATTGTATTTAGTTCTTTTTGGTTCAGGTTGGTTAATATGGGGGAGGCATAGAGTAAAATACACAGGAGGTGGGTTCTAGCGATAGTAGCTTTGGTTTGTTTAGTCATGAATTGTTTGTTTCTACAGAGAAGTCCAAGTTTTTTGTTGACTTTCTTGATAGTTTGGGCTATATAGATGTTGAATTTTAGCTGGTTGTCGATTTCTACACCTAGTAGTTTTGTGTGTGTTGTAGGTTTTATTTGGATATCACCTTTGGCTATTAGGTTAAAGTCATCATTTAAAGGTTGGGATCTTCCAGGTTGAAACAGGATCAGTTTTGTTTTGTTGGGATTGCGTATAAGTTTGATGCTGGTAAACCAGGTTTTGGCTTGGGGGAAGTTAGTTTGGGTAAGGGAGTGTAGTTCGCTTATCGTGGAGGCAGCACATATAATGGTGGTATCATCAGCATACTGCACAACTAAGGTTGTGGGTAGGGTTGAGGAGATGTTGTTGGTGAAGAGGGAGAACAGAATGGGCCTAAGATGGATCCCTGGGGAACTCCTATAGAGACAAGCAGTAAGGAGGATCGTTTATCTTGCCATAGAACTGCTTGTTGCCTATCTGATAAGTAGCTGGTAAACCATAGTATAGTAGATGGACATATGTTTAGGTTAGACATGGTTTGAAGAAGCATGTTGTGATTCACCATGTCAAAAGCCTTAGATAAGTGTAAGAAATGGAAGATACAAATAGCCCTTTTTTCCTGTGTTGGTTGATTATGATGGTGTAAGAGAGAAGTGCGGTGATGGTGCTGTGTGATGGTCTAAATCCATGTTGTGTATTGGAGAGGAGATTATATTGTAGAATGAACTGTATTAGCTGAGTATGCACAACCCTTTCCAGTATTTTGGATAAGGGGGATAGCATTGCAATTGGGTGGCAGTTGGTCAGTTCCAGAGAGGTACCTCCTTTGCGAAGTGGAATGATGTGTGCAATTTTCCATAAGGAGGGTACTTTGTGTTCAGATAATGATATATTGATGAGGATGGAGATAGGGTAGGATATAGCTTCTGCTGCTGTTTGAAGGAAATCAGCAGGCAGCTTGTCTGCAGCTAAGGTGGTTAGTTTTAGTTTCTTAAGCAATTTTAAAATTGTCTTGGTAGAGACTGGCTGCAGGGAGAAGGCGGTAGGGGTGTTTTGGTCATTCTGCTGTGTTAGGATGGTTAGTTGTGTTGGTGAGTTTGTGCTGGTTTGGGCATTGGTGAGATTAAGTACTGTTTTGGTGAAGAAATTGTTGAATTGGGTGGGGATATTGGTTTCATTATTTGGTAGAACAGGGGTAGGGGTAGAGGCTTTTCCTGGGAAGAGTATTCCTGATATGGTATTCCAGAATTTTTGGGGGTTGTCGGCAAATTTTTCTGGAAGTTTCTTATAGTAGTTGGTCTTGTCTGCTTCAATTTGTCTTTTGCCTTTGTTTCTAAGTTCTAAATAGTTTTGCCTTAGGGTCGGGGTTTTGTTCTTCTGATAATTTGTCCAACTTTTATCCCTATCTTTCATGGTAGTTTTAGTATCCTTGTGAGCCATAGGGCATAGTTGTTTTTGAGCCTGATGGTTCTGGGGGGTGCGTGGAAATTCAAGATATCTAGGAAAGTGGAATTAAAGTATTGCACGGCCTCATCTAGTGGTAGGTGTTTAAGGGGTGTCCAATTGCAAGATTTTAGTGATTTGTTAAAATCAGCTGCTATGAAGTTTCTTTTATTACGTGTAACCCTGAGGCTGGGTTGTTTGATTTGTTGGATGCATCTGTTCCTGATTAGATAGGTTGGTTGGTGGTCATTTAGACTGTCTGTGAGAGACCCTAACTGTTGTACAAGAGTGGGGTGGGATGACAGAATCCAGTCTAGGATGGACTGGCGTTTGGTTGTTTTGTCGGTTCTAGTGAGGGTCTGTATTATTTGGGTGAACCAGTGGAGGTTGATGTGGTTAAAGGGGTTGTGGTTAGAGCAATTGAGCCAGTCAATGTTAAAGTCTCCTAGTAGTATAGTTTCATGAGGAAGGGAGTTAGAGATACAGTTTAGTAAGTTTTCTGTTGAATTAATGTTATTGCCTGGAGGGAGGTAGGCTGCTGCTATGAGAATTTGTCTGTGGGAGTTTAGTTTGAATTTGGCTCGGATAATTTCTATGTCTTTTACATCCAGGTTATCATAGTCAAACTGCTCTATGGCTAGATGGTCTTGGAATAATACTGCTACTCCTCCACCTTTTTTATTTAATCTATCTTTCCTAATAATATTGTATCCAGGGGCTATGATTTCATTGTTATGGTGATGTGGTTTAAGCCAGGCTTCAGTCAGTATAACTATCTCAGGTTTATATAAGGCTAACAGGGCATGAAGGTCCTGCACTTTGTTAAGTATGCTACGTATATTTATGTTTAGGAAGAGGAGAGATGAGGTGGGTCAGTTATTTAGAGGGATTGCTATGTTAGGGTTAGTTGTAGTAGTTGGTGTAGGTCCTGGATTGGGATGTATGTTATCACAACAAGTAAGTGTTAGTAGTAGGTTACAATATAGTTTGGTTAACTTGTGCAGTATTTTGTATTGCTTTTGATAGGAGACAGGGTTGGTTTTTAGTTTTGGGAGGTAGTAGATGTGTGTGTGTGTGTGTGTGTGAAGGTAAACTGGGCATACTATTCATGTATAAGTATAGAAAGGACTGCTCAGCAATTGAAGACATTTCTGTAAAGAAATACTGCTGTTTTCACCATTAGACACAAGGAAAGCCAAAATGATGTGAAAACAGATACTATTCTGTCTGTATTAGTGGGGGCTAATGTAACCCACTGGAATCCAAGTCAAAAGACAATGACAAAAATAAGGGCCTGTAAATGTAAATATTAATCACATTAATCCTAAGAAAGACTGGAAGGATCCTGTATAAAAGAAGCCAGATGATGGATATGGTTTGTGATTCGGGACACTCACATTTCACATGAGCCATATAATTTTCCCTATTTGTATGCTCATATATCTCTATTATAGGATAGCATGACATGAGTTTGAGAAGGAAAAAAAACACAGCTATAGCCAGCATACAAAATAGAGGAAAAAATATAACAAGAATCAATCTAGTAACAAGAAATCTTGAAAGGTTTAGAGGATAACTGTTAGAAATGTCAGGACCCACTTTAGTGAGTCTCAAGATGCTGAGACTGAATGCCCAAAAAACAGACTTGTGCATACTATGTCTGAGATGGCCATTTCACAGAATATTCCCTTTAATCCCAGGCAAGGAAATCTCCTATATTTATTTATATATTTTTTATTTATTTAGTTATTTATTTATTTCACATTTGTTTACCGGGATAGTCTGACTGGACACAGGTCCATTTTCAGCAGAGGCCTGGGGAGAAAAGCTCCAAGTATATTTTACAATACATTTCATGCAAGAAAGTACAATACAGGGTCTATGGCCTCCTGTGGAGGAAAGCTCCAAGTATCATTTACAAAATAGTTCAAGCAAAGAATACAGTATGGTGACTTTGGTACACATTTACATCTATTTAACTATCATTTCAAAATATCAATGTGGGTCTAAAGTCATAACACAAAGGAACTGGAAAAGCAAAGATTGTACATTCAGACAGTAATTAAAGTTGGCCATGTAAGTAAGATACAGTTAGCACTGGGATTGCGATGTTAATAATATAGTGACGTTTATAGAGATTAGGTTTGTTCCTTTAGAGGGTGGTAGACGCTAGTTTTGTTGAGGAAGTAAGAAGAGTATTAGTATGGTTTACCCAGGGGAGTAGCATGAACAGAGCCAATTGTTAGTATAGTGGTTTTTTAGGTTGGGTTTGAATATTTTAGTTGAGGCAGTAGAAGTTATGTAACCTGGAAGAGCATTCCAAGTTTGGGCAACTGAACAGGCAAACAGAGATTTACCTGCTTCATTTTTGTGTCTAATAACTTTTATTAGGTTCTGGTTACTGGATCTTAGCTCTTTGGAAGTAGTGTATGTCTGAATAAGGTGTTGGTGTGATGGGGTTAAATCTGGCTGGTAGTAGAGTTTCTGTGCTGTTGAGATTTGATTGAATAGTAGAGCATGTGGCAGTTCCAGCCACTTGAGTTGCTTTAGGGATAAACAGTGATGGGACCTATGTTTGGATTCTGTGGCAAACTTGGCTATCTTGTTATAACATGATTCCATTGTATTTAGTTCTTTTTAGTTCAGGTTGGTTAATATGGGGGAGGCATAGAGTAGAATAGACAGGAGGTGGGTTCTAGCGATAGTAGCTTTGGTTTGTTTAGTCATGAATTGTTTGTTTCTACAGAGAAGTCCAAGTTTTTTGTTGACTTTCTTGATAGTTTGGGCTATATAGATGTTGAATTTTAGCTGGTTGTCGATTTCTACACCTAGTAGTTTTGTGTGTTGTAGGTTTTATTTGGATATCACCTTTGGCTATTAGGTTAAAGTCATCATTTAAAGGTTGGGGTCTTCCAGGTTGAAACAGGATCAGTTTTGTTTTGTTGGGATTGCGTATAAGTTTGATGCTGGTAAACCAGGTTTTGGCTTGGGGGAAGTTAGTTTGGGTAAGGGAGTGTAGTTTGCTTATCGTGGAGGCGGCACATATAATGGTGGTATCGTCAGCATACTGCACAACTAAGGTTGTGGGTAGGGTTGAGGAGATGTTGTTGGTGAAGAGGGAGAACAGAATGGGCCTAAGATCGATCCCTGGGGAACTCCTATAGAGACAAGCAGTAAGGGGGATAGTTTATCTTGCCATAGAACTGCTTGTTGCCTATCTGATAAGTAGCTGGTGAACCATAGTATAGTAGATGGACATATGTTTAGGTTAGACATGGTTTGAAGAAGCATGTTGTGATTCGCCATGTCAAAAGCCTTAGATAAGTGTAAGAAATGGAAGATACAAATAGCCCTTTTTTCCTGTGTTGGTTGATTATGATGGTGTAAGAGAGAAGTGTGGTGGTGGTGCTGTGTGATGGTCTAAATCCATGTTGTGTATTGGAGAGGAGATTATATTGTAGAATGAACTGTATTAGCTGAGTATGCACAACCCTTTCCAGTATTTTAGATAAGGGGGATAGCATTGCAATTGGGTGGCAGTTGGTCAGTTCCAGAGAGGTGCCTCCTTTGCGAAGTGGAATGATGTGTGCAATTTTCCATAAGGAGGGTACTTTGTGTTCAGATAATGATATATTGATGAGGATGGAGATAGGGTAGGATATAGCTTCTGCTGCTGTTTGAAGGAAATCAGCAGGCAGCTTGTCTGCAGCTAAGGTGGTTGGTTTTAGTTTCTTAAGCAATTTTAAAATTGTCTTGGTAGAGACTGGCTGCAGGGAGAAGGCGGTAGGGGTGTTTTGGTCATTCTGCTGTGTTAGGATGGTTAGTTGTGTTGGTGAGTTTGTGCTGGTTTGGGCATTGGTGAGATTAAGTACTGTTTTGGTGAAGAAATTGTTGAATTGGGTAGGGATATTGGTTTCATTATTTGGTAGAACAGGGGTAGGGGTGGAGGCTTTTCCTGGGAAGAGTATTCCTGATATGGTATTCCAGAATTTTTGGGGGTTGTCGGCAAATTTTTCTGGAAGTTTCTTATAGTAGTTGGTCTTGTCTGCTTTAATTTGTCTTTTGCCTTTGTTTCTAAGTTCTAAATAGTTTTGCCTTAGGGTCGGGGTTTTGTTCTTCTGATAATTTGTCCAACTTTTATCCCTATCTTTCATGGTAGTTTTAGTACCCTTGTGAGCCATAGGGCATAGTTGTTTTTGAGCCTGATGGTTCTGGGGGGTGCGTGGAAATTCAAGATATCTAGGAAAGTGGAATTAAAGTATTGCACGGCCTCATCTAGTGGTAGGTGTTTAAGGAGTGTCCAATTGCAAGATTTTAGTGATTTGTTAAAATCAGCTGCTATGAAGTTTCTTTTGTTACGTATAACCCTGAGGCTGGGTTGTTTGATTTGTTGGATGCATCTGTTCTGATTAGATAGGTTGGTTGGTGGTCATTTAGACTGTCTGTGAGAGACCCTAACTGTTGTACAAGAGTGGGGTGGGATGACAGAATCCAGTCTAGGATGGACTGGCGTTTGGTTGTTTTGTCGGTTCTAGTGAGGGTCTGTATTATTTGGGTGAACCAGTGGAGGTTGATGTGGTTAGAGGGGTTGTGGTTAGAGCAATTGAGCCAGTCAATGTTAAAGTCTCCTAGTAGTATAGTTTCATGAGGAAGGGAGTTAGAGATACAGTTTAGTAAGTTTTCTGTTGAATTAATGTTATTGCCTGGAGGGAGGTAGGCTGCTGCTATGAGAATTTGTCTGTGGGAGTTTAGTTTGAATTTGGCTAGGATAATTTCTATGTCTTTTACATCCATGCTCTATGGCTAGATGGTCTTGGAATAATATTGCTACTCCTCCACCTTTTTTATTTAATCTATCTTTCCTAATAATATTGTATCCAGGGGCTATGATTTCATTGTTATGGTGATGTGGTTTAAGCCAGGCTTCAGTCAGTATAACTATCTCAGGTTTATATAAGGCTAACAGGGCATGAAGGTCCTGCACTTTGTTAAGTATGCTACGTATATTTATGTTTAGGAAGAGAAGAGATGAGGTGGGTCAGTTATTTAGAGGGATTGCTATGTTAGGGTTAGTTGTAGTAGTTGGTGTAGGTCCTGCATTGGGATGTATGTTATCACAACAAGTAAGTGTTAGTAGTAGGTTACAATATAGTTTGGTTAACTTGTGCAGTATTTTGTATTGCTTTTGATAGGAAACAGGGTTGGTTTTTAGTTTTGGGTGGTAGTAGATGTGTGTGTGTGTGTGTGTGTGTGTGTGTGTGTGTGTGTGTGTGTGTGTGTGTGTGTGTGTGTGTGTGTGTGTGTGTGTGTGTGTGTGTGTGTAATTGATAGGAGGTAAGGACACTGGGAATAACTATGGAGCTTTTTAGTTGATTGTGATTAGTGATGGCTTCAGTTTGCCATGGTGGAGGATTACTGATATGGAGTTGGATGTGGTAGGAGGAGAGAAGGGAGAGTAGGAGTAAGGTAAGAATAGTGGAAGGATAAATTAATTTTTGTAGTAAAAGAGTTGAACGTGCTCTGAGCATCATATTTATTAAGTTGTAAGTGATCTTAAGTAGAGGTCTATTTGGTTTTTGTGTGTTGGGTAGGGTATGTGTGATTAAGGGTGAGGTGGGAAGAGGGGTTTGTGATTGATAATTGAGAAGTGATAGGATAATTTGGGCATGTAAAAAATGCAAGTGGGTGTGGTGTTTAGCTGTACGTTACAGGAGTTCAGAGGTAGGTGGGAATGGGGGTAGGGTAGAGGAGCGAAGTGAGCCTGGGCGGTAGCGAGGGCAAACAGAATGGGTATGCTCTGTCTCCAGAGCGGCCCTGTTGTTAAAAAAACAATCAGAGAGGGCTAGCTAAGAGAGGAATAACCTACTGGAATTGTTCTAGGGTTGTGCTTTTGATTTAATTTATTTAGCACAAACCTTTAAAGGCAATGTGACAGATACATAGATTGGAAGCAGGGTGAGGGATGAGTGTATTTTCAAGGCTGTGAGGATGAATCTACAGCACTTACACTGGAAGCAGAGATAGGTATGGATGTAGCAGTACTTATCAGAAAGTAAGGCAAGGGAGGTGAGAGGGTAGGTAGTGGAGGGGGAGTAGTGGAGTGTCAGAATGTAGAGAGAGAAGGCCTAAATTGGTTGCAGTGCACAGTGTGGAAGTAAAAGGTATAAGTCGAGATGGTGTTAGGTCAGTGGGAGCAGGACAGGGTAAGATAGGGAGATAGTAAATTAAGTTACAGGGCAGGTGGTTAGGGGTATAGTAGGATGCTACAGGGGTATAGTACTGGATAAGTGGGATGATGGTTGGGCAGAGATGTTTTGAGCTGACCAGGTAACAAACAGTAGAATAGCACTTTAATAAGGTTAGTAGACTGGGTAGCTGATATAAGTTAAACACATACTTATATTAAGTATATTGGCACAGTTGTTGGAGAGGTTTCCACCATTGTTACAGCTCGCAGGGGGTGTTGGAGGTCTTCTATATGGTTTAGGGAATGCACATACCTTAAATTTGGTGCCAGGGACCTATAAGATAAGGATGGAGAAAAATGGGAATTAGTAAGAGAATAGTGTGAGAGGGTTAAATAGAGTGAGAGCAGTGGAGAAATGGTTAGGTTGAGAGAGGGTGGCGAGATATAAGAGTAGGAATGGAGAAGGATTCCCTAGAGAGATGGTGTCAACAGCTAGAACATTTTTACATCTCAGTTCAAAATCAGTTTTAAATTCAACAGAGTACAATAAATAGTCTGAGGATTGAAGCAGAGATATAAAGAGTGAGACTTTAAAACACGGTTAAATCCCTAGTAATTGCAGGCAGCAGAATGATAAGCAGTTTGAACAGTATACTGTCACAGTTCACTCATAACAGTGTTCAATCTAGCATTGGTGTTCTAAAGCAAGCTTTCAGTTAGTGATATATTATTCATATTTAAGCAGTTAATAGCTACTCCAGTCCTATTTCATATATTCCCATTTAAATAGTAGACAGATATTTCAATTCATTTCATATATTCACACTAAGACTACATAATTGTTAGGTCCAGGGTTGCCAACTTTTCATGTAAAACATTCCGGACATGTACTTGAAAGCAAAATGCATGTAATTTTTGTACTCCTGTCCCCTCCTGTAATTTTGGCACCCTGTCCCCACCCAAGCAGCCATTTCAGTGTCCCTTTACTTGGCTGTTTCTCCATTTCTTCCCACTTGCTATAAACACTGTTCAAACCTCTCAATGAGCATATTGTTTTCAGCTGTACTTCTACAATAATTACAGATGTTTGGATTTAATTTAAAACTTGTATTTCAAATTTTATAGCACAAACACTGATAAATGCTTGTTAAACAAAGCAATACAGTATCACAATGAAAACATACTAAAACTTTTCTGCCTTTGAAACTCACATTCATTGAAACAGCACTGAAACCCCACATTCAAAGAAAATGCATCTGGCCAGTAATGGGTGCTAACCCTATAATGCTGCCCCTTTCCTCAGCCTTAACCCTACACCTTACCTTCATTAAATCCATCCCATAACAGTGTCACTGCACAAGACGCACTTGGACGCACAGACAATACTATATCTTATCACCTAACCTAACCTTGATTCTAACCCTAAAATCCACAAACTCACACACAGATATACAACACCTATCCTTTACTCATCCGCGATCATAACCCTGCCTCACATATACATGCAGAAACACTCTCACCCCTCCAACCTCACTTACTTATCTCAGCATTACACAATATCAACATTTCCACTGCATGGCTATCTGTACCACTGACATTAAACCACACCCCCTGTGTTTGTTGAAGAAACGGCATTCAACAAAAACTTGGGGGACCTATATATGAGTCCCCTTAACATGGTCGACTTTTCAGAAAGTCAACTTTCATATGGCCGCGACCATATGATCGACTTTTGAAAAGCTGACCATGGGGAACTGCTATCTCCATACAGTGTGGAATGGGAAAATTTCCCTCTTCCACACTGTAGTGCGATCTCGGAGTTGGTATATTTAAGTTACAGGTGGTGTGGGGGGCAGAGCCCCCATGGAGGTTGCAGGGGGGCTTTCCCCTCTTTTAACAGTTTTAAGGTAAGTGTTTGTTGTGTATTTTGTGTTTTTTTACATGGTCGGCTTTCCGAAAGTCAATCATATGGTCTCAGCCATATTAAAATTGACTTTCTGAAAAGTTGACCATGTAAAATAGACCCATATATATATATATATATATATATATATATATATATATATATATATATATATATATGTATATATATATATATATACATATATATATATATATATATATATATATATATATACATACACACACATATATATATGTATATATACATATATATATATATATATATATATATATATATATATATATATATATATATATATATATAGTTCATTACTAAGGGTTTTGCATCCAGGAAGAAAGAGGTCATTGTCTCCCTCTACTCTTCCCTCATTAGGCCAATCATCGAGTACAATGCCCCATTTGGCATGTATCTCACTAGACACCTGCAACAACTGGAGAGACCACATAAGTACCTCACAAAGAGGATCCTAGGCCTTAAACATTTGTCCTATATGGACAGACTCAAAAAATACCAACTATTCTCTTCTCTGTCTCACATCGCCTACTTAGAGGTAATCTCTGCTTTACTTACAAAGCCATGTCCGACCCAGCTCTGTTAGAAATGCTACATCTAAAGAAATCAAAATTCCTTCACACCACATGCTCCAGAGACCACAACCTCATTACCACAATCAACAGAACAAGCTGGAGGGACAGGTTCATAACCCAAAGACTGCCCATGCTATGGAATAGACTTTCCATACATGTAAAACAGAGCACCTCACTGGCGCACTTCAACAGAAATTTTGATAAGTGGATGGGAAATAGAAAATTCACCCCAGGGATCACTGCAGTGGGTTTACTCGACAGAAGCACTGGGAACTAAGGTCGGGTGGCACGATGCTAGGGTAATTCTATGGGCTAGACTTGTAAAGGCTCCAGGACCATTAGCCTAGTACACACCTATGAACCTATATATATATATATATATATATATATATATATATATATAGGGTTCTACTTTAGTTTAGAGAACGATCAGATGATCGAACACTGCTAGTTCGAACACTAATAGTCGAATCGACAAAATAGCGAACGGCCGGAACAGCAAATTTTTTCCCAGGGAAAGAAATCACTGGGCCGGCCATCTGGGTTGTGCAGTTTCCTCCACTTTAGTGCGATCTCAGAGTTGGCATATTTAAGTAGGGTGTGTGTGTGTGTGGGGGGGAGCCCCCCCGACTTCATTTACTGTTTTTTTTTGGGAACAGTAATTTTTCCCCTGGGGAAAAAAAAATTGCTGTTCTGGTTGTTTGCTGTTATGCGTTTTCGAGATTTAGGGGTCAATATAACAACGTTCGATCATCTGATCATTTGTTGTTATAATATAGACTCTATATTTATATATACATATATACATATATACATATATATATATATATATATGTATATATGTATATATATATATATATATATATATATATATATATATATATATATATATATATATATATATATATATATATATATATATATATATATATATATATATATATATATATATATATATGTATGGTTCCCTATCAGAAGCCTGAAACACTATAAGCCTGAATATCAAAACTATAGACTGAAAGTTCAAAATCCTGTGTCACTATAAAGACACTGATATCTACCAGCCCCTGACCCCCTAACTACTACTAACCCGTCCGTCATCTCACGCTCGCACCACCTGACCCTGACCCTAACCCCCCTAACTCTTAAACCAGCCCCTAACCACAATATTTGTCACTATTGCATACATGCCTAACCGCCTCAACCCTAAACCTCACTTATTAAACCGCCTAACCCTAACATAAAACCAACAGCACACTTACCAACACCACAGGGCTAACAATAGCAAAGCCACAATGACATATGTCCATTTTGTGTTTTCAGGATTTTGAGTTTCAGGATTTTGGGCTTTCAGGATTTTGAACTTTCAGTCTATAGTTTTCAGGATTTTGATTTTCAGGCTTATAGTGTTTCAGGCTTCTGATAGGGAACCATATATATATATATATATATATATATATATATATATATATATATATATATATATATATATATATATATATGCAGTATCATGTGTATGTGGTACTCTAATGTTTATAAGGTAACATGAAATAAGATACATGACTGTGCACATTGATCATATGGTCTTCTAACATGATCCCATTGAATACCAGTTTGGCAACCATCATCTTTATAGAGAAAGGGGTGTGCCTAATAGTCTGTCAGTATTTGATTAGTACAACAGCATCCTCAGGCTTGTGACACTTGTACTTTTGGATACATTATATTTGTACAGCACCATTTACTAATATTTGCCAAAAAGTCTGTGACCACCTGTTACCAGAAATGAATTCACGAACAAAAATATACATTTAAATGACTTCTTTGATCACATTAAATGATTAAGTCCTCACCAATATTACCATAATGCATAATCACGTGCAACAATAATATTCTACTTTATCACTTAGTGAAAACATGAGTAAAACACCATCATAACTAAAAATAGTATCATAATTCAACAGCCTTCTGTTTCGATACATTTAATATTCATGGAGTACTTCAGACCTACTATCTTTATTGTTTCAAACTTTAGCTGCCAACATAGCTACTTAATATTCAATAACAGTATTTTGAAATATTACTGTATAGCTAGGAATTCCACATTCTGCTTCCTCTATAAATGCAAACTGTCGAATGAATAGGTAAAACTGCAACATTTCATTAGTACCCAAACCATATTTCAAACATGTCCATTCAAGGTTCGCTGCACAGTTTAAATGTCTTCAAGAATTCAAATTCCATGCGCGCAGAAGACAATGACGTAAACAATCAGTTGCATAGACACAGAAGACTGTTTTCGTGTTTTTCTGTGTGTGACTAGATGCAAAGAATGTTCTTAAAGAAGAACACCTTTAAAAAAATAAAAATTTAAATTAAAACAAAATTAATCTCTTGGTATTATTTCTGGACAATATGCTATCCTTTCTGTTTTCTGGACAGTGTCCCTTAATTCTGGACAGTCCAGAAAAATTCTGGACAGTTGGCAACCCTAGCCCAGTCACATATTAGTGAAGTCTAGGTTTAGCAAGATATGTAACAGTGTGTCAGAAACCTTAATAACAAGGCACGAGGTAGTTCTTCTACTGGCAAAATTGGCAGAACTATGGGGTTTAAGGTATACTGCATAGTGAGCAACAAGGCGTTCAGTACATATTACTGTAGTTAAACGCCATTCTGAAATTATGAGGGGGCACATGGACTAATACTAGTACCAGTATGGAATACAGCTAATAAAAGGCTTTAAATTATACTAGTATAGTTTAAGGTTAGTACGAACACCTAGGAGTAGCAGATGACCACGTGCATTCCCATGCTATTAGAAAGGCGCTTCTTTCTAAGAGGACATGCTGGTTTAACCATTCTTGTTAAGCTATTTTTGTTAAGCTATTTCAGCACAGCTAGATCGCTGAATGCTTGAGAGCAAGCCTGGATTTGTAATCACCCCAACCTCCAGAGTATTTGATTTGGTTTGCATTAGCGGTCAAGTAGCGTACGTTATGGTAACAGGACTAGCCTTTTAGCCACCTTAAACCCCATAGTTCTGCCAATTTTGCCAGTAGAAGAACTACCTCGTACCTTGTTATTAAGGTTTCTGACACACTGTTACATATCTTGAGAAAATGCTGGAAGGTAATTAAACTCTGCCAAGTAGAAGCCATCAAGTGTTAATTATTGTAACTCAATTGTTGATGTCTGAAAGTTAACAGGGTTAATGTCTAAAACTGTATTTTGTAACTGTTTGATGAAATAAAGAGGAAGATCCTTTTCTTAAAGCACTACTAAAAGAAGATACTAAAATAATTTTTGTCTTCCTTTTAAGTTCTTCACCAACCAAATATGCCAATAGCACAAAAGCTCCTTATCACAAACTTTCATTTTTTCTTCCTCTGAATACCCTCATGAGGGTAAACATGCTAATGTGATCTTGCTGTCTAGGAAAGCTACATTTGGTTTATAATGTGGTATAAGTGCAAAACTGATGAGATTAATTTGCCTTAGTTTCTCACGTCAGATCACAGTTCCATTCACATAGAAAAGAAGTAGTGTGAACAACCCAGGTATATTTGAGAATTATTAGTGAAGTGCTTTCTGAACTGCAAGTGAATAGCTAAGATATCACAACATTTTAAAATGCGGGACTTTGTGAGTTTCGGTTCCTTTGATTTTCCCCATCTTCCTTCACTCAATCAGCCAGAGTTTCACATTTCCTTGCATTTAAAGTGTCTGCAGTTATCAGGCTTCTTTACTTTCAAACTACAAAGGGTTTAGTAAGTTTGTGATCTGAAGGAGGAAAATAACGCAGCTGTAAATAACAGTAGAGAGTAAAAGAGATGTAAATTCTTAGAGCTCAAATAGCTTTATGATTCTAATGGGTAGAGAATAACAACAACAACAACAAAAACTACAGTTGAATTTCTTGGAAAGCAAGAAAAAAGAAACTTTCAGATGTGATAGGCAAAATGATGCAAGAGCAAGAAAGGCACTTTTCTAAATAAAGCATCATTGGATTTCATTCAGCCTTAATATGGTGCGCATTGAGGAAGAACAGCGGACACTGGATTTTAGCTGTACTCAGTGGGAGAGAGGTATTTTTAACTTGTGTGTATTATTATTCAACGTGTGCATACTGACTGGACAAAAATATCAGGAAAGATGCACCAGACCTAATTTTATAGCATAATAACTTACCACAAAGGGTAAATATAAATACAAATTGGCAGATTATAAGGTTCTTGTTAAAGGACAACAACAGTATTCAATTATTAAATGCTCAACTTCTCTGTCCTTTTTCTCCCTATTTACTGTCAATGCTAGGAATAAACAACAATACAGCATTTAAAATATTTTGAATCAATTGTTTCTCTCCTCTAGAACAGTACCTTACTGTACTGTGGTGTTTTCACTTTCAAAAAAACTTTTATCCTGCCATAAAAAAACTTGCTGTAGTCTCCAATTCACTGACATCTTCAAGGCCACTGAATACAGGTAGTTTTCTGCCCAGTACCCTCCCCACACTGACATCACCACCACCGTCATAAAAACCCACCCATTCTGTGATGTTGCAGCTCCCTGGTCCTTCCCCTACCCATACAGAAAGTAAAGGCTAGAACAAGGAAACAGTACATGAGTCAAGTATCCTCCTGTGAGCTGTCAATCACAGCAGGTAACAACAGAAATTACTCATAGCACTTTGAGAGCTACAGAAGTTAGGTGTGAGGAGCATAGGAAATGAAATAAATTAGTACAATTCAGGCTTCAAAAAGACTGCAGTTTAACCATTCTAAAAAGAAGTAGCAGTAAAAACCACTTTGAAAGTCTGTTCTGTGGCATTTGCACTGTTTGTGTTTTAAGTAGGCATTGAACTTCATGAAATGTTACTTAAAACTAACTAAAAGCAGCGTATGCATGTAAAATCAATGCAGTGACAGGAGCTTTAGGAAGATAGAGGCCTGTGTGGTGTATTTGTTATTTGTTTTACAGACAAGCACTATATCGTGAGATACCTAGAGGCAGACTAAATAATCAGAATTATTTCAAGATGCTAGATCCCATGTGGTCAGACTCAGAAATTACATATAAAAATATTTAAATACCTGTAAATAGTCCCAGAGTGGTGCTAAAATGTAGGAAACACCAAATCATGATGAAATAAATATGTTTTTGAGTCTGTGGGTGCAGTTCTCCTTTAAAGAAATTGAAAAGCCTGCCGCCTGTATAACTGCAGGCTAATTTTCATTCTATTTCTTTTGTTGCTGACTTGAGATGCTATGCATCTATTACAAAGAAAACATGCGTATGACAGCAGAGATCTTCCACCCTCTCCAAAGTCAGACACACACACACACACACACACACACACACACACACACACACACACACACACACACACACACACACACACACACACACACACACACACACAAAACAGAAAATTACAAATGTTTAAAAACATAAAAAAGTGCAAATCAAGGTATAGGGGAGTCATAAGTAAATCCAGGTAATTATGCACTTTTGTCTTGAGTGTATGATATTCATTGTGGGGCAATTTTTTGTTTTATTTCTTGTTTTACATTCACTGTGAGTATACACCTGAAACAGTCAGTCCTGATGCCTGAGCTGCATTTGGTGTACTTTGTGGATCATAAAGTTCAGTGAAAGCAGCTTACACATTCAGATCAGAATTTTCATGTGTATGTCAGGATGCTGGCAGTGAACATCTAAGTCACAAGTGCCTGCAGCTTCAGATTCACAGACAGCACAAAAATAAATATGAAACAGAGAAAATAAATCTGCATTTCAGTAATGAACTGTGCAAGCTTCAGCTTGGGCATGCAGTGTGTATGTGCAGTACATCACTCCAACATCCACAGCAGTACAGAAGTGGAGGAATAAATTCTGGGATTCAGAGAATTTCTCTCCACCCACACTAATTGCCCAACATGGGTTAATTAAATAACATGAACAGAGAGAAATTCTAATTCAGAGACCTCATTAGTGGCTCATTACCATGTCTCTGAATTGAACACTGAGCTGTCAGCCCTAACCACACTAGTGTTCTCCCTAACAGCCCATTTGTCATGATAGGAAAGGCACCACACCTTACACACACACACACACACACACACACACACACACACACACACACACACACACACACACACACACACACACACACACACACACACACACACACACACAAACTATAACATACTCCCAGACATCTACCCCGCACACACATCTACAAGCAACCTCTCTCCACTTGCTCACACACATAGAAACACTCATCCATATACCCACCTGCACACTGCAACACACATATACAGACGTTCAGTCTTGGGATCCCCTTCTTATTTGTATGAGGATGCCTCTTTTACCTTTATCTATCATAGTCTCATTTCCCTTTTTACAAAAGCTGTTCACTCATATTAAATCACCAGCAGTGTTAAGATTTCAGAAAACAACAGTCACAGTAACCAAAGGCCTTCAAACACAGCCAGATAACCTTATATTACTATTTGGTTCTTTAGATTGTATCCATCACACAGACCTGGGAAGGTCTTATAAGATCTCCACAATTAAGCCATGCCCACTTGAGAGACAATTACACTGGCAATATATCTAAAGAAGTACTGCAAGGCAAGAAAGTAAATGTGTGTTTCTTGCCAAATCACTAAAGTTGACCTTGCTGTAGGAAACCATCAAAGAAACTGCTAGGCTTCTCATCCTGACTTGTTGACTACCAAAATCACTAAAATTTCATGTTTTACCTCACCAAGTTATTAATTCAGCTCCTATTAATGGGAAAAATATTACTTCCAGGAACTAAAAGACAAATTGAAGAAGATCCTCCATCCACAGTCCAAGGGCTCTTCCAAAAACATTGTCTGTGGCTTATAAACAAGAAGACCACTGTACCCTGTGCTGTAGCTATCACCACTGCCAACAGTGGGAAATTTTTGAAGTGACCATTTTAGTGCTAAATTCTAGACATGCATGCTGTAGGTCTACTTTGAGTCTGACAAGCCCAAGAAGTATCTCTTTCATTGGCTGCACAGTTCAGCCAGTGAAAAAAAACAGAAATTAGAGCCACAGTAGTTGAAGCACACTGTGCGTCCTTTTCAGGTACTAGAAACATTTGAGTATGTTGCTGTTGCTTTCTCAGGAGAAGAGTGGAAGATGTTAAGAAAGCAAGACAAGGATCTTCACAAGGAAGTGATGGTACAAAACTATGAAACCTTAGTTTCAGTAGGTGAGTATAGTCCTATCTTAAGAAATGGGGTATTTTTCTTGAGAGGTATGATAGTCATATTGAACTGCTATACCAAGAAATCTTCTCTTGGGTATACTTCAGCTTATCGAAATTTCAAAACTTCGATACCCATATGGCCGAGACCATATGATCGAAGTTTTGAAACTTCAGACACTTTGTATCGAGATCGCCGTACAGCGTGGAACTCATGATTTACCATTTTCATCACTGTTGTGTGATCTTGGAGTTGGAATATTTAATTAGCAGGGGGGCTTGCTCCCCTGCAAAAACGTAAAGATAACATTTTTTATTTAGTTTTAATGTTTTTTTACTTTACCTTTGAAGTTTCAAAACTTCAATCATATGGTCTTTGCCATATGGGTTTAGAAGTTTTGAAACTTCGATAAACTGAAGTAGTCCCCTTCTCTTACTTGATAACCAGGTAAGAGAACCGGTACATTTTGAACCCTTTACAATCACAAGGACCAGAGTATAGGAAAACAAACAAGCAGTTTATAGAACCATTTCAACCAACATGTTTTGAGAGGTGGAAGGAAATGAAGAATCTGGAGGCCTGGATTGAAACATGCACCCGGGCACTGTTAGTAACCAGGCAGATACTTCATAAACATGCCCTTTGTACTTGGGAGAAAAAAAATGTTGTTCCTTTCTTGTTTTCACTTCTTATTGACACAGCCAATACCTCTGTATGTACATCCTGTAACATCACAAGAGATCTTCAACCTATTGTTTAAAAGTATTCCTTACATACTTAAAACATCCTCCTATTTGTGGCATCACAATTTCTTTCAGTGTGTTATTATGGGTAATAACCACATAAAAAATAAAGTGACTTTCACTTTGTCATAATGCTATCCTTTCTGCCCCTTGTTGACTGTGCAGTCCTTTCTTGAAATGCCTTACATATCCTTTCCCAGTTTCCCAATGTGTTGATATTGGGATTCATCAGTGTCTCTTCAATAACTGGTAAATGTTTATTGTTATAACATACTGTTTTTATTTGAAGTGTATGGCTTGATCTTATAAGTGTATGTCCGGACAGTCTAGCCACTCTACCTCATAGGACTAATGCCAGAAGAATCAGGATAGCCCGACTATCCAAACTTTGTAAGTTTGCCAGCACCTCCCCCATCTATCACAATACATCACACAGAACTCTTTCTCTACATTTTTTATTGCCTAAGTTGCTGAGGCAATTTCTTAATGGTTCAAAGCTGCTTCTTCTCAAATAACATATGAAAAGGATTTGAGTTTTACTCTGATTTATTCACATACCAACATGGACAATGACAGAGTCATATTTGTACTTGTTCTGGAGTGACCTGAGTGCTTGTGGTATGTGGCAGATCCTGGTACCCGACAGACAGCTTACAGTAACCTTCTCCTTGTTCAGCCTAGTGAGTGGGACGTCAGTGTACCTGACTATAGAGTCACCTATTACTAATGTATCGGGTGTGTTATTTTGCCTTAAGGGCTGTGATTGCATGGAACACTGATTTTGTGAAGTATGTGTTTCGTGGCTTGTGTTGGGAGGGGGGTGGAGGTTGCTTGGATGTCTGCTTTGGAGGTCTCTGCTGCCTTTGCAGATTTTTATTTAGATCCTCCGAGTATGTTTTTGTGTATTTATGTGTGTTTTTGCCAGTGCAGGTATGATAGGTCTATGTGAGACTGGTGATGTGGTGCAAGTATTTCCCTTCTCCTCATGACTGACTGTTCCAGTCTTGGGTTGAGAGAGCTTTGCCTCCAGTTTGGCTGTATAGTTGCATCTCTTCATATATTTGTGTTAGGTGGTAGGAGGAGAGGGTTGTCTGTGTACATGAGGCAGTTGTAACGTTGCCTCAAGATGCCCGGATTCACCAGTTGGACTGGAGAGTACACCTGAAACTGTCCTTTGGGCATGCCTGAATAGGTAAAGTGAACTGTTTTACTGACTGTCTGGTAGGGACGAATAGAGAACCTTGTCCTTCTATAGAGTATAGGGGGGGGGTCCAGTGCTAGGGTTTTAGTGCTTGTTATGAGATTTGAGCAAGTGCTGGGCTGTAAAATGAATGGTTTGAGTGCTTAAGTTGAAGGTTTGACTAGTTCCAAGAAAAAAATTGAAGAGGAGACTTTGTGGAGCCGGGAATAGTTTAACCCTAACTAACCGGCGCCATCTGACCCGCAAAACCGCACAAATGTGGGTTTTATAGCAAGGAAATGAAAGAGATAGAAATTAGCCCAAAATGGGAAATAAACTAGTATATTTTTTGGGGGTTTTTTGTTTTTTCACAAAATAAAGCAAATGCAATCAAATAAACACTTTAAATGCACAGAAATGGCTATCACACTTGAGTGTGTAGCCTACAACAGTTAAACAGATAATTTAAACATAAAAATGACTTTGTTAAAGTGCAGGCAGTAAAATAAGTACAATATGTAGCAGAAACAAGATTTTTAAATCACAGAAACACTAAAATATCGGCGTTTTAGGCAGAATAAGTTAAAGACAGCAAGAAAATGTAGAAAAATGATACTTAATCACTCCAAAGTCTATCTTTTGTCTCTCTGCTGCTGTAGAACTCTGCAGGACACAAGGAGGATCTTGCTGAGCTGTATACAAGCGCAAAAACTGTGCAAATGTGGGTTTTATAGAAGGGAAATGAAAGAGATAGAAACCAGCCCAAAATGGCCAATAAACTACTATTTCTGGGCTGAAACCACTACTCCAGGGACAGATAGGCTTCTCAAAGCTCCCCTCATTCACAGGTGAACAGAGAAACTTTCTTCTATCCAAGTAAGTTATGGGCAACACAAGAACTTGTAACATAGCTCTGAATTCAGCAAGAATGTGAAAACTGGACTATACTACCTTCGAAAGGTGGGAAACAAGTATATATATTTTTTGTTTTTTTGCACAAAATAAAGCAAATACTATCAAATAAACACTTTAAATGCACAGAAACACAGGACAGAAACGAAACCAATTATCCAAACAATACAGATGCCGGAATACTTTGGCTGGATAAAACCAGTTCTGTAAACTTTCTGCCACTAAGAAAACAGACACGGCCTCCAGACAAAGGATTTCACTACAACTGAGGTCAACACCAAGAGATATACAGCTATAACACACAAGAAGAATACTAAATACAGTTATACAGATTACAGAGATATTAAATCAAAATACAGACAAAAAATGAAAATAAACTCTTATCTTTTCTCAATATCACAGTTGGCAGTAAGTCAGTCTCTCTGCAGCAGCCTGAGCAACAGGTATATCTGATTTAAAACACAGGACAGAAACCAAACCAATTATCCAAACAATACAGATGCAGAAATACTTTGGCTGGATAAAACCAGTTCTGTAAACTTTCTGTCAGTAAAAAAACAGACAAGGCCTCCAGACAAAGGATTTCACTACAACTGAGGTCAACACTAAGAGATATACAGCTATATCACACAAGAAGAATAAATACAGTTGTACAGATTACAGCGATATTAAATCAAAATGCAGACAAAAAATATGAATAAACTCTTATCTTTTCTCAATATCACAGCTGGCAGTAGGTCATTCTCTCTGCAGCAGCCTGAGTAACAGGTATAGCTGATGATGACCTGAGATGTTCCTCCCTGGACTACATGAAAAGAGACATGGAGGAGCTCTCTGATCATGTAGCCCAGGCCGGTATGACCCTGACCCTGAGTAGCATCCTGCCCTCACCAAGAATGATACCACAGTATAAAGAAAAAAATATAAATTTCAATAATTGGCTAAGCTTCTGGTGTCATTCAAAGGGGATCCAGTGTCTGTCCACCTGGGATGACATGCTCGAAAAGCCATGTTGCTTGGCAAGAGATGGCTTGCATCTGTTGCCCTTAGGCTTTTGAATACTGGCCAAGGCTATTGCCGCCCCCATAGTGCCTTTTTTAGGCATGGCTCAAAAGACAAACCCACCTCTGTAAACAGCACAAGAAACCAAAAACTGAGGGTAATGCTACTTAGTGCTAGAAGTCTAAACCTAAAAATGCACGCATGCGAGGCACTCCTCAGTATGGAGAAAATCGATATCTGTGCAGTAACAGAAACCTGGTTTAAGGCTCCAGACAGCACCCCAGCTCTACCAGGCTACAGCTCATACCATACATTTCAGCCACAGAACCCAGACTGAAATACAAAAGGTGGGGATGTGCCCATATTCATCAAGGATACACACACCTCCAAGTTAGTAGCACAGCACGATGCCTCAGAGACCATCCATGTGCAACTAACAATGGGCAAAACTGCATTTCAAATTGTAGCTTGCTACAGATCACCCACCATGTCCCAGGACCCCCATTCAGCATTTCTGAAAACAGTGGAAAATATGAAGGTCCTTCCAAACACCTTGACATTAACTGGGAGAACTACTCAAGTACTAACTCCCTTGCCCAATACTTCCTAGAGTTTATAAACTCAAACACCCTGGACCAACTGGTCAGCACTCCCGCCTGAGGTGACAACATATTGGACATGGTCATCGTCAACATGGGCGACTGGTGTTCCACACCGGAGGTCAACCCCTTGCTGGTTAGGTCAAACCATAAACTAATCACTCTGGAAATCCATATCCCAACCCCACCCCCAGTCAAGGAAACTACCATGAAAAACTTTTCAAAAGCAAACTTCACACTACTTAAGACCGAGGTGGAAAGATTCAAAGCCCCCATGCTAAAGGATAATGCTGTCATAGCTGCAGAATCCTTTACTAATGCACTCTATGAACACCTTTAAGAGTGCATGGAGTGTGCTATCCCAAGCAAAACCTAGACTCACTCCTCCAAAAAGAGGAAACCAGTCTGGTGGACCCCTACCATAAATAAGCTATACAATAGAAGGAGGAAACTAGTACAGAAAAGAGCAAAATCCCAAGAAGGGAAGACATCCCTGATCAGTATCGGCAAGAAACTACAATCCCCCATAAAATCATCCAAGGCTAGCTTCAAAAGAAAAATCACCAAAAACTCTAAATATAACCACAAAGCATTCTTTAGCTATGTCAAGAATCTAAGTGGCAACTCTCAGATCTGCTCTGAGTTAGTGCAGAATGGCACAAAATACACTGAACTGACTGATATTGCCAACATCCTGGCTAACAGGTTCAGTGCAAACTTCATCCCCTCTCACCCCCAAAAGGGTCCATGACCATACCAGAAGAATGTAGAGCCCCAGTAATCACAGACACACAGGTTAAAACAGCCCGCCCTTTCCAAAGCCAAAAACATACCATCAATGGGACCAGACAGTGTCCCAGGCTGCATCTTACATGATCTCCAAAATTAACTAACCCCTCACCTAAACACACTGTTCAGACTCAGCCTTTCCATGGGCTATGTACCCATGGAATGGCGTACAGCAACAGTTATCCTGCTCCACAAAGGTGGAACCACAATGGACCTTAAGGAACTATCACCCTATAAGCCTGACTAGCCTGGTCTGTAAGACGATGGAGCACATCATCATGGAACTCATTAACAGAGACATTGGGAACCTCCAAACACTGGGCCCTTCCCAATTCGGCTTTGGTAAGGGAAGATCATGCCTCCTAAACCCAGTAGACTTCTTTGAAACAGTTACCAAGGCTATAGATGAGGGAAAGGTGGTCCACACAGCCTACCTAGACCTCACCAAGGCCTTCAACACCAGTCACCATTCTGGTATTATAGACAAGCTCACCAGCCTGAACATTAACCCCTACGTCATGAGATGGGTTGCCAACTGGCAGTTCAATTCTCAGCTAGTGTGTGGGGAGTGCCTTCTGTGTGGAGTCTGCATGTCCTCCCCATGGTCGAGTGGCCTCTGAAAGAAATGCGTGAATGGGCGTGCCTTCGCTGAAGGTTGAGCATCGGGCTGGCAACTCGGCACCATAAAAATCTACTGCCAATCATTAGCGGATCGGAGTTCCACTGTGGCAACTCCTTACTGGTAAAAGCCGAAAAGACAAACAAACCTAACTCTAACTTTCAAGCACACACACCTCCTTCCCTAATGCAGCTCCACTTACCTGTTTCAGCAAAAGAAACATTTGAAAATACATGCATTAAGTAATATGAACGTTCAGCAAAACATTCTGCCCTTTACATCTTTCAAACATATGCACTTTTGATAAAGTGAACACGAGAGCAGAGGTCATGATTGAATCCCAGATAGCAGATAATTAAAAGTAGTCAAATCTATCACTTTTTCCTGTAGTAGTGCAATGAAAAGACACATTAGCATTTCTGAGATATGAGCCCCTGTGCTGGCATGCTGATACTTTTCACGTTATTTCCATGACACTGTAAGTAACTGCCCTTCAACAGGCTAATGTGTTCAAATAAGTATGTGTAAGAGAAATGTTTTCCTCTTTTTCCTATATATTTTATATATAATATATATGTGTGTGTGTGTGCGTGTGTGCCTGTGTGTGTGTAGACTTCACTAAAGTGGCTTTCAGTGTTTTAATTTCACTGTTGACACTTAAAGAAATTTCCTTCAGCAATTTAACATAAATCCATCTTAGGCAAACTACAGATATCCTCCCAAACTATACTCAGAAAAAAATGTGCAAGCTCCTGTCTACATCTTCAGAAAGATGTTGGTTGAATTTTTACCCTGAATTCTTGTCAGGCTACATATAGTGCTAAAGTAGAAGGTGCACATTTCAAACTTAGTTCTTATACTTTAGCAAACCACTCAGTTTTACATATGGAAGCACCCCCACCCAAAGGCATGTCATACAGGTGTGTCACATACAGTTCCATATATATATATATATATATATATATATATATATATATATATATATATATATATATACACACACACACACACACACACACACACACACACACACACACACACACACACACACACACACACACACACACACACACACACACACACACACACACACACACACCATTTCATGGCTCACCAATGAATTCAAGTGATTGCAGGGTAAACATTAGCACTGGCATGAAAGAGCTTGTTTCCTGTAATGGGAAAGGCTGAACCATTTGCCAGATCTCACCTGCAAAGAAAACAGTTTACCATCCTGAAACATATACAGTTGTACACCTGTCTATTTGCTGACAGGTGCATTGTTTGATCTAATAGTTGGTGGGCGCCCAGGTCAATGCCATCTGTGTTGGCCTAACAGGTGTCAGCCACTTGCATAGATGCCATCTTCACTGCCTCACTGGTACACAGTGGGCTAAGTAATGCTAGTACTACATTCTGGAATGACTGGTTACAGTACCAAAACAAATGCACACCTATCATGGTCATAGGAATGACAAGGTCATTTTACATGATATATTTTGTACTGAATCTGGCTACTCATGACTAAAGTGAATGTGTGCATTAAGGAAAAAACAACATTATGTCCATACTACAAAAGCACTTCTCTTGTTTACATGTTTATTTATGTAAAGAAAAAAACAGAATAAATAAATGTGTAAGTGTGTATTTCTGTGCTCAAGTAAGAACAATTACTTAATGACAGTATGCTTCAAGTTATTTGTGTATGTTTTATGTTACTTTTCAGTCACATTTTTTTTAGTTGCATCTGTTACTTTGTTGGAATTTAATGTTGTTGCATCATCCATAAAGTCTTGGTCATTACAATGCGTACTTCTTCTTTCTGCAACATTATCTTACTCAGTTGAGCATGTTTTTAACACAAATGTGGTAGGCATTTTTATTTTAGTACATTTATGCTAATTCTTTATCAAAACTATTAACTCTTCCTGGATTTTGCATCTGAGAGAGCCTTACTGGGTACTCAAAATGAATTTCTGTAGCTCCACTGGTCTTAGAGCACTGACTTTGTAGGCCCTTCGGGGGTGTCCTTCTTTGGAGGTATTATGACACTGTTTTGTCACCCAGTGGTGCTAGCTGGCCTTTAATAGTTATTTCTCTGTGGTCTAAAGTCTGGTCTGTCATGTTTTGCAGAATGCAGCACTGTTTGGTCATCATCCTGTGGGACTAACTGTGGTCAGTGCTTTGAACAGCATCCCTCCATGGCCAGTTATTAAGAAATTGCAATACTGGTAGTCTCATCTTCTTAAGTTGCTGGTGCAGTCATACTACAGGTGTTGAGGTTTAGATATATGTGATTGGTGCCAATGGGTAGGTGATGGCCACTATCACTTACATGGTATCATTTGTGTCAGATAGTTCTTTAGAATGTGCTTGCCAGTTAAAGGGCAGTGGACATCTTCTTGCAGAAGACTCCACAGCTGATTTATATGTTATCTACAGGTACACATTAGTACTTTCAAAGTGTACCATTAGGTTTCAAAGCTTGACACAGTTCAGCTGTCATGCAGTCTGCCAATCTTAAGAGTCTTTGGTTAGTTCTGGCACATGAAGAAATATTTGAATGACCTTTCATTAAGTTTCAAGTCTCAAGTGGGATCTATTTTTCTGCTTTGGGCACCAGTGTTAGTGTAGTACAGGTGGCCAAAGTTATGATAAACAGGAACTTGTATATATTGTATTGTAAGGGATTATCATAAGGACTCATTCTTTTAAATCTTTCTACTTTCTTGCCTTCCTTTTCATCTGTAGTTGGCTGGTTTTGTACAGATTAAATGGCACCAGAATCTATCCCCTCTGCTCCCTGTTACAATAGGAGTTCCACAATGGTCTATTCTAGCACCTTTGTTATTTACCATATTCACAAATAACCTTCATGCCCTCACCCTCCACTCCTCAGTCATCCAATACACAGATGACTCCACAGTAGTCTGTGTCTCCTCTTCTCTCCAAGAGCTGCACCAGCAAACATAAGCTTCCATTCTCTCTGTTGAATCCTGGCTTAGTGGCCACTAGCTAATACATAACCCTAGTGAAGCAAAACATATCATTTTCCATCCAACCCAACAAACCAAGCCTGAGCTATCATTCACTATCTTATCCAGTAACAAAACTATCATATCTCGTGTTACCCACACAAAGCTTTTAGGGGTTATAATTGACCATAACATGAAATTCGACATCCATATCTCCCTCACCATAAAGAAAGTAGACAAAAACTAGGTACTCTATATCAAACTAAAAACTTCTTCACAAATTCTACTAGAGCCACCATTGCACCCACTCATCTCATCTCTACACTAATATATGCCTGTCCAATCCTCACCAACCTTAGAAAATCTGACCTATCCAAACTTGATGCCTGTTATAACAAAATTGCCAAATTTGCTACTGCCAGTCACTACAGATCACACTACTGTCTAGTTCTCAAACAACTCATTTGGCTTGAACTTCCAAATCTACTCCTTTACAATCAACTTACTCTGACCCATAAAACTCGACACCATCCTAAAAAATCCTTCTTTACAGCAATTAATAACTTCTTACTCCTGCATGAGAAACCTCCGCTCCACAGACAAACCTCTGCTCGAAGTAACTAAAGACAACAGTGCAGCAGGCTCATCCTTGTACGGTAGAACCATTGCCAAACAATGGAATAAACGACCATCCCAAATCGCTGCTATACCTTCCATACATGAATTTAAGAAACAATTAAAATTACATTTACTGAACTCATGGCTCTGCAACTGTGACACTCCAGGTTAATACTAGGATTAAGTTCAACTACTAAAATCTACAAAATTATAACTGTTAAAACTACTCTGTCACATGTTAATGTAAAGCTGAATGTTGAATGTTATAAATGATGAATGTTGAATGTTATTAACTAACTATGATACATGTAACATAAATATTGATTAACACTGTTCTTTGAATTACTGTCCTGTAATATTATTGTGGAGCTTTTCTCCCCAGGCCTCCACTGAAAAAGGACCTGTGTCCAGTCGGACTTTCCCAGTAAACAAATGTAAAATAAATAAATAAATAACATATGATTTTGCTTGAATTTCTTTGATTTGAATTGTGGGTAGTTACATTGATTTGTATTTGTTCAGGCATTGTTCATAGTACTGATAGAACTATCTTTGTCATTCTGGCCACCTTGAATGTGCATTCACTATGATCAGGAACACTAAGTCCCTGAAAGGCTTACTGTAAATACACCCCCATGATGTATATGAATGGTTCTGGCAGCCGCAGTGGTGCAGCAGTTAGCGTTGGCGCCTCACAGCAAGAAGTTCTCTGGTTTGATCCTTGCCTGGGATGCCTTCTGTGTGGAGTTTGCATGTCCTCCCTGTGGTCATGTGGATTTCCTCCAGGTGCTCCAGTTTCCTCCCACATCCCAAAGACATGCTGTAGGTGGATTGGATACTCTAAAATTGGCCTTAGGCATGAGTGCGTGCATGTGCGTGCCTTCTGTGGAAGGTTGGGCACTTGGCTGGCAACTTGACATTGTAAAAACTTTACTGCCAATCATGAGTGGACAGGTGATCTGTTGTGGTGACCCCTAACTGGGAAAAGACAAAAGAAGAAGAAGAAGGTGTGCATGAATATTTCAGGGATGCAGACTTGCTGTCACTGGTGAATTTGAGACATTTGACATTCATGTCTTCAATTACTTTGTCATTGCCTGGAAATTGAGCATAGTTTTGCAGAATGAGACTTATCTTTACAGTTCCCAAGTGTTTCTCATTTATCCTACTCTGCATTCTTAAGTGTAACATAGCCAGAATTAGTATTCTGGGCCACACAGTGGACTGTTTGATGTACGGCTTCCTTTTTATAGTGGTAAAGTCATGGTACAGCAGATAATATCACCTTGGCTCTCTTTATAAGAAATTACTTGTCACTAATTCAAGGTCTTACTGATCATGCCCAGAAATCATTACTTCTGCTATAGAGTCAGTCCATGACACTGTTAGACTAAAAAAGCTGTTACCTTAATAAGTTTTAATTTGGGATTTTACTGACTAGTGATTAATGTGTCATAACGACACACTAGGTAGTTATTGTGAATACAAAGAGACCAGCTGAGATTTTCAATGAATTCTGTTACAACATGAATGGCTGCATAGACAGATTCTTTCTAGTAAGACTCTGATATACTTGGAAATTCAACAAATGGCTCTCTTTGGAGGAGTTATAACATTAGGTAACTACAGAATAAAAAGCAGACGCAACATAGCCCTTAAGATCAATACTCACATCAAATATGAAAATTTAAATTGGAGAACGTAAAGAGCTCTCTGCATAGTAATGAAGTTGTTAGGGAAAAAATGAAACAACCCTACCCTCCCTTGCCAAATTCAGCAACAGTTTGTCCTGTGATTGCAGCACTGTCCTTGTCATCAGGAGAATAACAGCTGGTAGGCAGAAACTTCACCCTCCTTCATGGAATGGGAGACCTGACCTTTGGCTGTCCTTCCCCATACCTACCCAACTGGCTTCTCCAGTCCCTGAGCTGCTGGCCTAACCTGGGCCATTTGGGTCTCAGTCAGGCTCCACCCTTTTTGTGTCATAGAGCCGTGGTTTGGTGTATAATTTTCTAAGTAATGTAATTTCACTCTTGCATCACAAGTTGTTCCATCCTGTTTAGTAGCATCAGAAGCTTGACTGTGTCCCACATCTTAATTTATTCTAAAACTGTGTGCATGTTCAGACATTTTCTCTTCAGGGTTTCTTGTCAAACCAAAAACCATATCAAGCACATACTCATATATCAGTTTTGAAATAGAAATTTTGAAGCAATACACACACACACACACACACACACACACACACACACACACACACACACACACACACACACACACACACACTTATAATGTCCATGCTTGCTTTGAAACTCTTTATTTCCTTTAGCACTTAAGTAACCATAAATCACTTAAATGCTTCCATACAACTTATATTCACTTAGAAGAAGAGAGCATGTTTGATTCTGCTTTTAAAAGTTCAGCTGTTTTACTGAGAAGTGAGAACCCTGCTCTTCCAATTCATCAACTTTACATCGACATTAACATAACATTATCTACACATTCAGTGTGTATTTGTGATTTCAGCATATTGACCAATTATACCGTGTAATTGCAGTTCTGTTAGTAATGTCTTGTGAAAACTTGCACATACACATTAAGATTTCTCAGTCTTAGTAAGCCTGTCCCTTGTGACTCAGAATCACACTGCATACATTGTTACATTGTTTTATTGTTTCTAAATGCTTGACATATAAAACAGCATGTCACTATTATCACTTTTTTATCACTTTTGCTTAAGTAACGGTGGTATTTTTGTTACTTTGAGCAGAATGTTTTTTTTCTTGTCTGCTGTCCACAATTAATTTTTTGACTGGCAACAGTTTATTGTAAGCATGTGAAAAATGCAATTGAATTCATGAAAGCTGACTTCTAAAATTCAATTAAATAGTCACAAAGTCATTAATTCAGACAGTGTAATAAGCACAATTTCCTAGAGTTTTTAACCAAGTAATAAAAAAATCACACAGCTTTAGTTACTAAAACTAGAATATCATCTACATTTCAAACTGGCGACTAGCAACAACTTACTTGAAAACCTTTTAAATTCTGGTCATTTATGGGGTTTGCTTGACACCATACAAAATGAAATAACTTACTTGTTCAAATTGTACCACGGTGTTCTGTTATTATGGCAATGTAAATAAACTACACAACTCTGAACATAAAAACCTGGGAAAAATTAAAAAAAAAACAAATAATCTCAGTGGTATCCCCGAAGTCTCAAAACAACTCACTAAACAAGTGTAGTGGGTCCAAAAACAAAACAATGCAATAAACTTCTCTGTGTGGAAGGTTTTCACTCCATATATCTCTAGTTAATCACTGTATATTAATCAGATCAGACAATAGAAGTAGAAGTAGAGAACTTAAACTCGTCTTAAGTAAAAAAAAAAATAATAATAGAAAATATATAATTGTACAGAACTACTAAGTATTCAAAAGTAATCCAAGCAAGGCAGGTAATCTGTTTCCAGTTGAAAATCCATTATTAAGTACACAGGCAAGCGATCCAAGTAAAACAAAAATAGAGCAATAGTTTCCTCACAAGCTTTCTAAATATATATCTATATCTATATATATATATATATATATATATATATATATATATATATATATATATATATATATATATACTTTTTATCAGGCAAGGGAGTGTGCTGTAAAACAAAGTGTTATTGGTACACATGTTAAATTCACATCCCTTCCCCCATCAGTGTGACATTCGAGCTGGTCCTGCCCTACTTAGTAGCTATAATAATAATATAACCCTTATATACTTTAAATAAAATGTATAATGATGTGGTACCTCTTATTTAATCAGATTATTAAGTAGATTATTAAGTCTGTGATTTTATCCAAGACAATATATTGCATGGCTGGAAATATATCAACCTTAGTCCATTTGGAAATCAAATAATATATATATAAATATATACATATATATATATATATATATATATATATATAAATATATACATATACACATTGCATGTAAAAAATCAACTGTAAAAATCATATTCTATTTTCATAACCTATTGTTAACAAAGATCGCTTTCGTCCTTCTAGACTTCTTCAGATCTATGTACAAGAACCCTAAAAACTATCTATAAAAATATATATATAACTGTATAATTAGTTAGTATTGTTAATACGCATCATTTTGAAGGAACTGGAAAAAAGAGAACCAGAAAAAGAAAAAATAATAATAAGAAAAAGTGCATGTATGATGATGGAAACAAAATATACACTTAAATTACAACTGATTTAAAATGGTATTTAAAACCAACTCATAGAATAAAATAAAATAAAATAAAATTAGTCATGTAAACAATGTGGCAATTTTCTAAGTTCCAGTGCACTTTTAATTGAACAGTAGTAGTTTAGTCCAGGCTTTCTAAAATAGTTCAGCTTGAATTGTCACGTGGGTTCATGTTTCTCCAGAATATTTTGGATGTCTCCTTCAAGATCACCCATGTCTATGTGGGCCAGGATCTGGAACTTAAAACTTGTGTGTCTTTTATGAAGATAAAGGTGTTTGGCTAGTGAATTATTTTTACATCCAGAGCAGATTTCTGACAGATGACATGAAATCCTATGCTTGAGTTTATTTAGTCTTGCCCACATACAATGCATCACATTCATTGCACTGTGCCCTGTAAATTACTTTTGTAGTGTTACAGTCACCCCCTGCACTGGTCTTAATGATTTTCTTTAAATAAGGGCAATAGAAACTATCGACTTGCTGTATGAATATATAAAATGTACAATTAGTTTCACATCTTTTAGTGCTTCTTTCATATGGTCTAGGTTTAAATTCAACAAAACTTCTAATGTTCCTGGCATTCCTATAAACAAAGGGTGGGGCTTCACCTAAGATGTTAATCAGAAAAGGGTTTCCTGTAACAATGTCCCGGTTTTCTTCAATAACATTTTTGATACTGTGATAACCCAAAGTATATGTCAGGATGCAACTATTTTTGCATTTGTTATTCTCTGTGGAATTTCTTAACATTCTTCTACTGGGGAGGTTGAGTGAAGGTGCTTCAGTCCTTTTCAGTTCTATAATGTGTTCAAGGATGATTTTTAACATCTGACTTTCATAGCCTCTCACTAGAAAATCATTCTGTAAGTTGTTCAAGTTTCTCAAAAATGGTTCCAGCTCTGTAGTAATTCTAGCTAATCTATAGCCTTGGGACTTCACTACATCATACTTTGTTTTTGTAGGATGTAGACTTTTACTGTGGAGTAATACATTAACCCTTGTTGGTTTTCTGAATAGATCATTGGTGATTCTGTTATTGTTGGTGTTCTTGGAAATCTACATATCTAAGAAAGTGGTTGAAGTATAGCTATGGGAAGAGGTAAACTTCAGGAAGGGGGTTGTTTGATTGAGGTAAGTGATAAAATCTCCAAGCTGCAAGGTGTCACCTGCCCACACAATAAAGATGTTGTCAATAAAACATAAATAGCATGTGATATACTGCATGTAGTCTGTTGTTTAACACTGCCCAGAGCTATGCTAGCTATGCTGGGAGCCATGGCAGCCCCCATTGCTATACCAGTTTTTTTTGTTTGTAGTGTTTGCCATTGAAAGTAAAGAAACTGAAGTCCAGTACAAGATTAATGAGCTTAACATTTGCAGTTGTGCATGTGTACCTTGATTATGTTTCTTAAAAAACTTCATAGCTGCTGTTATACAGTAATTGTGAGGGAGTACTGTGTACAAGGATTCCACATCAATAGTTAATAAAATACTGTCATCTTCCACTGTAATGTTTTTTATTTTCCTCAAAAAAAACCATTGAATCTCTTATGTATGACTTATTCTTTTCTGCTAGAGGTTTCAGCAAGTACTCAATGTAAATGGCTGTGGCTTCAGTAAGGGAACCTCCACTTGCTACCACCGGTCTATAAGGTGGGTCTTCTTTGTTCTTGTGTGGCTTTGGTATTCCAAAAAAGTAAGGTAAATTTGGGCATGGGCTCCATAAATAATTATAAAGATTTTCAGTAATAAGTTTTTCATCCCATAATGTGGTGAGATTAGTGTTCCATAAATCATATGCTTTTTTATGTTATCCATGGTAAATAATTCATAAAATATGTTATCCTCCAGCATGTTTTCTATCTTTTGGTTGTAGCTAGTGGTATCAGTCACAAGTATACCTCCTCCCTTAAAAAAATAAAAAAAAAAAAAAACAGATACCCTGGAAATAGCTAATTAACCATCATATACTGTGAGTCTCACATACAGTGCAGTTTAAAATCATTTTGTAATAACATTTAACTGGATGGGAAACAGAACATATACCTCTGGTATTCCACCCATATCCTTGCTGGGCAGGAACATTGGGTGCATATTTGTCTAAACATGGGCTGAATTCTTGGCTAGGCTTATAAGGGCCTTGGGGCCAGTAGCCTAGTAACCTCCTATGATCCTATGTCCAGTTTTTGGGTTATATGTTTGGTCTGTTCATCTAAAATTTCTGGTTTTCTGGTGAATCACTAGGTAATGACATACTTTTGGGTTTCAGACTTCAAATCCTTCAGAAATGTATGTTAAACAAACCCCAAGTTTATAAGAGTGAGATTTCAAAAGAGAAAATGTGTACCTGTTTTTGAGCTTTTGTTCCCCCCTTTTTTGTCCAGTTTTATTGCACTAAGAGGTTGAGAGGTATGATTGGCTGGCCTGTGGTCCCTCAGGGGCTTCACCCCCTCCAAACTATTACAGAACCTTTAGATGGGATTGCTTTGTATGAATTTTTAGAGTACTGTTGTTTTATTGTTGTTTTCTTGTTTACTGAGTTCTACCTCATGCTGTACATTATTTTCAATGTGTCTGGACAGATGTCTCATATTTCAGTTACTTTAGTGGGCTCAGTACTGAGAAGGAGCCATGGATGTTGCCAGGATGAGAGCAGGGGACTTGTTTTTGGAAAGTTTTTTTTTTTTTTTTGATTGCTGCTGGATAATATTTATCTCTCATTCCCTAATAAAAACAAAACAAAAAAAATTGTATACAGTTTGAAACAGTTCTTCAAGCCATTTTGGAATGTTGCTGGTTTGTACTGGGGCTCAACCCCCACTTTAAATAAACAGGACAACAAACACTAGGATCTCGGATCCAATGCCTCAGGCATGAATTTCCCTTGAGCCTCCTTCAGATCCAAAGTCCCCCCCTCAGATCTGACAGTCTCACTTTCATGAGGGTTATTACCAGGGTATGCAGAATGTCATTGAATCCTAGGCCTTAAGATATGATGAATAGTAACCTTGTTAACAGACACAAGTATCAAACAACAGCCTTGTAACGGAGGTGCCTGGAGAACTCCTCAGGTAATAAATTATTCCTTGGATCCCAGTCTAGGATCCAGTTTATGACGGGTTTCCATGGTGGGCTGGATCTTTCTCAGATCAAACACTATAAGGTCTGAAATTACTACACTTGCATGGCTTTGTTCAGATCTGGAGAGCTCCTTAGATCCAAAGGCTTGGTTGCTTTTCCAGTCTTGAGCCATTTTTATTACCATTTCTCTGATCCATCCATTGAGGGTTCCTAGACCTTGTCCTCATTGCTTTTCAGGATGCATGCAGCTGTGTCTTGTTTTTCAGGAAAATTTAAGCTTCTACATCTGACATGTTCATACTTTAGGATTCCATGCCCTTTAGCTAGGTGCATACCTGGACAAGTCCTGTTGCCCTGGCATGTTCGGAAATGGTCCCTGTCTATGGTCTTTGCCCTACCTCCCACAGTTCTTGCTTTGAGAGTTCAGAACATTCTTCTCGGCTGTGTGGTATGTCTTCCTGAAATCTCAGAGGTTCTGACAGATCACTGGTATGACCTGTTGATACATGCTTTTGAATTTCAGAGAACAAATCTTTTAAAAGGCAAGTGTTGGTTCAAGTTGGTTGCACTAGTGACTTCCTACTTGTTAAGACCAATCCTGGGTGTAGTTCTTTTTAGGTTTCTATTGGTCTTGGTCAGTTCTCTTCCACTGAGAGACATGTTTTGGGGGTATGTTTCTTCCCTTTTAAAGTGGTCATACCTCTCAACTGTGGTATTTTCCTCTTGGTGTGTTTAATGAACTTGGATTCGTTCCCCATTTTGGTCCTTGGGCTGACGTGGATTTGTTATTTTTTGGTTCCAGTGTGTTTCTCCCATGTTTTGTTATACCTCTCAACTGTCCAAACTTTGCAGAATGTCCAGATTTTTGCCTCTTAGCTTTGTTCTGATCCTTATAAAATGTGTGGTTATTTAACAAATCATTGAGGACTGAAATAATTAAATAATACCAAATAATGACATATATTTGAGTTTTAGACTTCAGTTCCTAAACAAAATGCATAATAACCCCAACCTGTCATCCTAGTACTATTTAAAATCTGTCCCTATGTTCTTTAGATCTTTGTTTCCCTATTCTTCTGTCTTGGTCCACAATTTTGTATTCAGAGATGAAGAGGTATGATAGAGATTTCTTCTTCTTTCAGTATCAACACAGGGACTCTTCCTCCAGAGGCAGAGGAAGAAGTTTTAATGGAAGATGCCTCCCCAGGATCAGAAGTGGTCTGTAAAACTGGGGCTACAGAGAGACTTTTTTTCCTGATAGTTCCTATTAGTGTTCCTGAAGCGCTGCCTGACTACTCGGCTCTGGAGACAGTCAGTGGTCATTTCTCGCTACACTTGGGTGCCTAGACCAATCTAAAAAAATGCCTGGGTGCTATGCATAATATCCAGAGGTTATTACATTCCCTTTTTCCTTCTATCTCCAGAGAAACAAGACTCCCAGACATTCCACCCCATCAAAGGGAGCATGCAGTGATAGAGGTTCAAGACTACAGCAATAAAGAGTCATCCAAGAGGTCCCAACCAAAAAGGATTCAGTACTTCCTCCCACTTCATTTTGGTGCCAAAGGAAACCAGGGACCTGGATCTCATTCTGGATGTACGCAGCCTGAACCTGTATATAAAATCAAAGTTCCAGATTGTTAAGGTTCCAGTCCATCCTACTGCTGTTACAAAAGAGATATTGGAGGTGCTCTGTAACCTTACAAGATGCCTACTATCACATCAAAATAGACAGATGCTCCAGAAGTCATCTGCACTTCAGGCTGGGAAGCAGTCATTACCAATTCAGAGTTCTACCCTTCAGACTCACTACAGCCCCACAGGGTGTTTACCACATCCATGGCTGTAGTTACTCCTCACCTGGGACTAAAAGAATTCCAGATGTTCTGTATCTAGATGACTGGCTTCTTACTGCCCAACCAGGAATCAACTTAATCAAGCCAGGGACTACCTGTTTCAGATCTCTATCTTCCTGGGAATCACATAAATCTAGCCAGATGAAACCCCCCTGTATACTAGTAGATTATTTTGAATGATCTGTTCATCAGTAGGCCATTTCTTCATCTTTCCCTTACAGCCATTGTAACCATGGATGCTTCCCATCTGGGGTTGGGGGAGCTTTTCATGGTAAAGATGATCCAAGCATGTGGACTAACATAGAGACCACATTGCATATCACTGTACTGAAAATGAAAGCAGAGAGCAATCCTCTTAACATTGAGGACTTTCAGGATGTTCTTCCCTTGGGGTTATTTCAGTTCTACAGAAACATGTGTGGTGCATCAACAAACAAGGAGGAACCCATTCATATCCATTGTGCAAAGAGGCCTTGACAATTTGGGAATGATCAATTTCCTCAGGCAGCTTTCTATTTGAAATACACACAACAGGGAAATCCAATGTTCTTGCAGATAAACTCAGCAGATTCATCCTGACTCCTCAAGAGTGGTCCCTCAATTATTCAGTAGTGTATTTGCTTTTCAGCCATTGAGGCCAACCTTGCTGCAACATCTTTGCTTCTCTCAGAACAACAAGTGCAACAAATACTTCATTCTGATCTCCCCTCCAGTGGAGTTCTTGAAGGATGCCCTGATTCACGATTGGCCCACCAGCCTCATTTATACCTATCTCTCTCTACCTTTGGTCCCAAAGTTTCTGCAGAAAGCCAGTGGAATGAAGATTTTGGTGATTCTCATTGGTCCCTACTGACTTTGTCAGATATGTTTCCTTTTTTCTGGTCTTATCTGAAATATCTTCCTTGAATTCTGGAGCCCAGACAAGACCTCCTGTCTCACCCATCAGAAATTCAACATCCTAGTCTGCCCGTTCTCAAACTAACAGCAAGGTTTCTCCAATTCCAGTAAGTGTAGAAAGCTCCGGGCTTACTTCTTCTGTTCTAAACATAGTTTTAGTTTCCCAAAAAAGCTTCCACTAATAAAATATACAGAGGCAAATGGAAGAGGTTTGCCATTTGGCTTCCAAAGAGAATATTGATCCTTTTTCACCCCTTACCTCAACTACCTTTCTTTTTTTTCTTCGCTGTTTATGGAAGGGGTTAGTTTTCATTCTATAAGACTTCAGCTGGTAGCTATATCCAACTTACTTTCATGCTGAAAATGTTTTGGTTTCCCTGTCCACATCTAGATTATGTAAGGCATTCATAAAGGGGATTTTTCTATATACACTTCTGATAAAAGATCCAACTCTGCCGTGGAATCTTTCTGTGATTCTTCAAGGCATAACTCAAAGTCTTTAAGCCACCCAGTGATTGTGAAATGAATTTTTTTTCCTGGAAAATCATCTTTTTTGCTAGCCATTACATCAACAAAAAGAATTTTTGAACTTTAGGTCTTGTCATCTAAACCACCTTATATTATTTTTCATAAAGATAGAGTATCTCTTCATATCATTCTCTCCTTTATGCATAAAGTAGCCACAGAGACTACTATTGACCAATCTATTCAATGCCAGTCTTCTTTCCAAATTTCTCTAACAAGGATGAATATGTTTTACATCTTCTTGATGTTCATAGAGAATTTCAGTTCAACCTTCATAGATTAAAACAGAACAGAAAATCTCAACAACTATTTGCATCAATTTCTCCTAATCAACTAGACCAGTCCATCGCCAAAGTTACACTGGCCATATGGATTATGGACTGTATTACACTAATTTATTCAAAAATGGTCTGGAATTGCCTCATCCTCCTAAAGCCCATTCTACTAGTTCTATGGTTACATCATCTGCTTTCTCCTCCAGAGCATCGATTGATGATATTTGTGCTGCAGCCATTTGGTCAGAGACCTGTATATTTGTGATGCATTATATTCTTCAGAAGTCGAGCTTCTTTTGGTTCAACAGTGCTCTGCATATCATTCATTAAGGCCACCCAAGAGTAATGTAACTTGGGACTCTAACCCAATAGTGAGCAAGAATGAAAAGTGCAATTTCAGATTTAGAAATTATGTACTCACCATAACTTGGCAGCTGTGTTGTCCATCTTCATTCTTCCTCACCTTCCCTCCCAACCATCCCCAAGCCTAGTAGCTCTTAGAGGATCTTTGAAGTTTATAGGAATATTTATGTTCCTGGTTTGAGCCTCTGGTCTCTTTTTTTCTGTCTATATTGTATCTTTATCCTGTAGGCAATAAGGCAGCAAAATTGATCTGAGGAAGCTGTAGAGGGTGTAAAACATTATGTAGATGAAGGGGCTCGAGATTAGGATCAAAATCTAAAGAATGCAGCCGAGTCAGATCCGTAACCCAATATTGAGGAAGAATGAAAATAGCCAACACAATTGCCAAATTATGTTAAGTACATAACTTCTATATTCTCATATTGCACCTTGATGTTCATCAAATTGATTGCTGCTACAGTAGACTTAGCTATGTGGGTTATAGTCTGCATAGAATATAACAGCAAGCCAGCTCCTAAAGCTGCAGGACACCTTCCATTCACGCAAACTATTAGTTTGAGCTAAGCTGACTAAAAGTCACATTTGGACATCAAGCCCTTCAGAGCTTTCCCACCACCAAGAAGAGAGCTCCTCTGTGGACTTCTGAGGATGGCATTAAGGTAATGTTGCTCAGTTCCTGGGCAGATAATTTCCCTTTGGAGAAGGACCTTCCACATCAAATTTTCTGTTGCTTAACATTACTTTCTAAGTTGAGAAAATACTTCTGAACTAGGAAAAAGTGTTTTTATTTACTGACTTGTGACTTTTGTGTACTTTTAAATATGAGTGAGCTTTCTTTCTTGACAATTTGAATTGTTTAAAACTACTTTTCTATAGATAAACTGTGTTTAATTTATTTTATGCGGTTTGGAAAATGTATTACATTTTTTTACTGTATTTTACTGGGAAAAGCTACTTTTAACTACTTTCTAATTTTATAGGCTTGTGCTGGTTTGCTTTCATGGGAAAGGAATACTATTCTGGCTTGACCATGGAAGAAACTATCAGTCCCTCAGTCAGTCCTTCTTCCACCAAAAAAACAAAAAAGATTTCCAAGCAGCTTTTTCCTCAACAGTAGGCTAATATTTTGCCTTATTCACAAGTGGGTGACTCTACTATGGCCAAAGCTGGTCCTTCAGACCTCTCATCTTTTTCTTCAGATCCATCTGGTATAGTCCATACAGACATCATAGACTAGGGGGTTAGCCGTGTCCTTTGTGGCTGTTGGGATCCCCTCAGTGTTCAAGGGAGAGCCACTTGTGTCATTATTGGGAGAAGGGGCAGGGAGTGTGACACTGCTTATTCAGAATGTAATGCCCATCCCAGGAGATGCTGTAGTTGGCAATTGTAGGTGTGTTTCTTCAGATGTTCCTGTTAAAAAAAGAAAACATCAGAAAATCAAACATGTCTCTGCTCTTGAACATGTTTCTTTAGACAGGGGTTATTTATTGGTCTTAGCTCGGTCTTATACAGGCTCTCTTCTGATAAGAGAAAAAGGAATTTGACTTTCTCTGAGGAGGTTCAAGATGCTTGATGTTTTATGGACTGTGATATGACAAAGATAGGCTTTTCTCATTATAATTCTGATCCAGACTCTGAGGAGAGTATGGCGTTTGACTATCCTTGTGAGATATTCTCTTTTCCTGAGACTATTTCCACAATGAAGCAATGCTTTCAGTAGGAGAACAATTATTTTCTAAAGGAGTGAGAGAGCTATTAAAATTTGTTAAATCTGGTGGTTCCAGAACATTTACCAGTTTCTGCAGTGCTGTCAGCCTTAAAAGATGTTTATGTCACAGCCTGTGGGTTTCCTGAGATTCAGCCTGCTGCCTGTAAAAAAGCAGTAAGATTGTATAATTTTCCTCAGTCTTAAGTTTTTACAGACTAATCCCAGATATGACTCAGTAGCTATAGCTTTAGTGATTCCAGCTTTACTAAATATTTTCTTAATAACATGCCATCTCCTTTTGATAAAGATGGAAAGTGTTTTGATAAGTTTGGGATAAATGTATGCATCTGCAACTTTGTTTTTTTAGAATTCTAAATTGTCAGGCTCGTATGTTTAAGTTTATTCTGACTGTGAACGTATGAGGAATGTTTTATCTTCAGTTTACTCTCATGAGAAGAAATTTGCATTGTATAATCTGATTTCTTCTATTTCTCAAATCACTACTGATTGGCTGAAATGTGTTTATGACTCTGTAGATACTACTTCCAGGACTGTTGCCACTGGTATTGTTTTAACTCATTACATCCGAGTAATGCCTTCAGGTGCATCTGCAGTCAACTCCTACTGATACCTCTAGGCATCAATATTGCTTGTTCATATTTGCATCAATAATTCCAAAACCATGCAATGTACAAGGTTGTAAAATATTTCATCTTAAAGCTTACACAATGGCAAACGTAACTGCATTACTATTTGACCTCTGTTTACTGCATATAATACATATTAATTGTTATTTTTATGATAATAATTTATATAGATATAATTTTCACATGTTTCTAACTGTCTCAACAACCAAGTAACACAGACAGAACTCCTTAACCTCACAGGAAAGGTATCAGCTACATTAATAAAATGCTGTTGGCAGTATGTGTGTAACTTGAGTGGTTGCTTAGATATTGTAAGTTGTTTACAAAATATTATAAATGTATTAGTTCTTGAGTTTACTGTGACTTACAAAATTTGATTTAAGACTTATAACCTAAAGAATACCACCACTGTAAAAATAGATTTTGCTGAATAGTTTGACATTTTTACTTTTTAGTAACCTCTATGATTTCAGAGATATGAGCATTTGTTTGAAATGTGAGGACATAATTTGATTCTGTCAAAAGGTTTAGGCTCTGCCCATTGGAAGTTACAGTGCAAACTTCCTGAGCTCCATTGGAGTGAATGAGTTAAGGAGGTTTTCCTGGCTGCACTTTCAGCACTTCCCAGAATATATCATAAAAGAGACTTTGAATTATTTCTTGTATAGGGAATTAGTTTTTAGACCCTCTGTTGCAGAGGTAATCAAAACAAGTGATGACAGAGGTAATCTGATTAAGGGAACCTGTCAGTTTTTTTTAGCCATCCTTCTCTAAATTGTCCAAGCATTTTCTGTTCCCACGTCTAATGTTTTTTTTTGGGGGGGGCAAAATAAGCAGTCTCTGCAAAATGCAATTAAACAGACATTTGCAAAGCAATAGAAGGGAGGTTTAAGAAAGAAAACTAGAACCCCCAAAACAAAGGACAGTCAAATAAATCAGAATAACTATATGAGGGCCCTTGTCATCCCCTCCCACCCTGGCCAGCTCTTAATTCTTCCAGAAAGTCTGAATCTCTATTGCTGTTTTTGGCAATGGGAGGAACTTCTTCCTTTCCAGGGGAATTCCTCCTCATCTGCCAGATCAGGCTCTTCTATTTTCTCCTGTTTTTAACCACATACTTACTTAAGGGTGAACAGAGGTAGTTCCTCTTTCCTAGCTTGGTAAATGTTTATACTCAAGTGTTTCTTGTGCCAAATAAAGAAGATTCCTGGACACCAGTTCTGGATCTTTCTTTCCTAAAACGGTCTGCGATAGTGCCCAAGTTCAAATTGCTATCACTTTACAATGTGTGACCTCTTCTTTCTCACATGAGTTTTTGAAACCTTAGATTTATAAGATGCATATCATGATATTCATGTTTATGCATATTTCAGGTATTTCTTATGATTTTGTGTATCTGTATAATATCAGTTCTCTGCTTACCTTTTGGGCTGCCCACTGCTTCAGGAGTGTTCACAAAGTGTCTAGCTCCAGTATTAGTTCCTTTCAGGTTACAGAGTACCCACGTTTTTCCATAGTGAGATGACTTGCTTATCTTTGCAGAGTCTTTTTCAAAGTGTCAGGAATCTCTATATTGGATAAAATATCTCCATCATAGGCTGGGATTCCAGGAGAACATTCAGAAGTCTTTTCTATCTCACTTGCAGAAGATTGTTTCTGTGGTGTCTGGTAACCAAGTTGGTACAAATATCATTGCTTTCTCAGGAAACAACAGATGTATATTAAGATCTATTGCAGGAGTTTTCCACTCAAGACAGCTGACTAAGTGAGGGAATGCCTCTGGATGCTGGGTCTTATGGCATCTATGATTCTCATGGTACCTCTTGCAAGACACCACATGAAAAAGATGCAATGGTATTGCAAATATCTTTGGTTCTAGCATCAGCACCCAACATTCTTTCAAATTCCAGTTATGTGGTTTGTAAAAAAGGAAATCAGTTGGTGGAGTAATCAAATTTTGCAGAATCAAAATCTCCCATTTGTCAGTCCTGCTCCAATGCAGTTGCCATAACATTCTCCCTGGACTTTTCTTGAGGAGTAGTGTCAGTGAGAATAAAAAGGGTCAAAAAAGACAGACAAAGACACACATACATAATTGTAATTACTCTTATAAAGGCTGTCAAGTCTTTGAATAATCTGGGATCCCCAGGACCTCTTCAAGTCTTTGTAGACAAAACTGCAGTGATGCAGTTACACAAACAAGCAGAAGGGAACCAGATCTTACTCTCTATGCAGACTACTTATGTTAGCATGGGATATAGCTTTACAGCACAGTCTTACTCTACATGCATCTCACATTCTGTCAGATCAAAATGGTGTGGCAGACAAAGTGAACTGGACCAAGGCAGACCATCATGAATGTAAGCTGAATCTGGGGTCTTCATTTGTGTGGAATACCTTACTTTGGCCTTTTTGCCTCCTCTCTAAACAATCAAATGGCTAAATTCTGCTTCTGGACTCCATGCAAGAAAACCTGGATGATAGATTTCTTTTCTTTTCCATGGACAGGAATGTTCCTGAATGGTTTTACATCCTTCCCACTAATATTTAGAAGATTCAGGAAGATCACTGTGATGACTTCCTTCTTGTCCAGGCAACAGTGGTTCTCCCACTTTTGCAAATTTCCAAGGTCAATTACTGCAAGCTTCTTCACAGCCTGGATTTACTCACACAAGACAATGAGTGCTTGATGCATCCTGACCTCAATCAACTGCAGCTAACTGCCTGGATACCTTTTAGGCACCTGGTTTTATAGGACCTGCAGCAGGTACTAATGGAGGCAAGAAAACCTGGTACTAGAATATCATATATTAGCAGATGGAAAATATTTTCTAATTGGTGCCAACAAAATAACCAGCACCCATTCAGGGCTAGTGTTTCTCTGATTTCAAATTATTTTTTGAGTTACTATCCAATGGTTTATCTCACTCATGATCAGGTCCATCTCTTAAATCTCTTAGCCATTTCAGTATGTTTGCCCTCCTTCAATGCAGACTCATGTAAAAATATTTTTGGAATAAGTTCTTACGACCATTCTCAGGAAACCTGTGGGTCCTTACTGGGATCTTGACTTTGTGTTAGAAAAACTGACACTTGCTCCATTTAAACCAGTTCATCTGCCTGACTTGAGGTTCTTAACATGGAAATCAGTTTTATTTTATCTTTGTCTACTTTATTATATCATGTTTTTACTTGACTTAGTATTTGTATCATTTATATTTAAATTAAATTGTGTACTTCTTGATTACCTATAAGGTTCTAATGAGTACATTATACATTTTTTACATGTTAATTGAGAAATATGATATAAATTAATATAAATATATACATACAATCAGAATATATAGTTTATATTTCTAAATATTTTTAATTTTATATGACACTCTTGTACATACACATATACAAATGTATTTTTAAAAAAACTTCGTGACATATTTTATGTTTATGACGTATCACACTTTATAATAATAACTACTTGATCTATTCATATATACATACAACACACACAGTTCTTTTTTCATTGCTAGTAGGTGGTTCATTGTGTTATTGTTCTTTTACTCTGAGATTAGTAAGAAAAAATTCATTAATACCTAGGTTTTTAAAAGTATACTTATATAGATACAAGATTGACATATATTGTATGGCTGCTTTGAGTTGTGGACGTATGCTTTTGAAATGAAATTTTACTACACTGTTGTTTTAAATTGCTAATTGGCAATTAAGTATAGTGACGTGAGTGTATATATAAATAGTTAATTGAATCAAGTTAAAATGTCTGAAGAAGTTGCTCAAATATTGAGCGACGAAAAGCGCTTTACGTTTACTTTAATAAACTGTCTGTGTTTTAGTCTTCCGTGACACATTGGATTCTTCTTTTTTTTGAACTTAGTCTGTTCCTTGTACCCAGTTTGTCTCTTGTTTCGTCATGGCATCTAATGGTCACAGTGAAGACGAAGAAGTTATTCCTTCTTCACAAAACATCTCAAAGAAAAAATCTTCAAGTGACGATGACGTGAACCTCACGGCTTTAATATTAGCACTTACGGAAAGAGTAGATAGACTTTCCTCACGTCTGGACTCTCAACTAGGTGCAGCCGACTTTCCTAATTCTCATATTTCAGATACCGGCAACCTGCCAGCCTCCATTCCTCCCGGACAACGTACACCACCAGCTGCCGCTGCTTTTGACATTACCAGTGATTCAAACTTATTGCAAGCTACTAGGACTAACACGCAACTTTCAGAACTGAGCACAAACAACTTGCCTTTTTGCAACCAGAATAACCAGCCTAGTTCCAACAACAATGTTTGCTTCAACTCAACCTCTGACACTTTTCCAAGTGAACGGACTATCACGAACGGTGTTGGGGAGTTTATTGGAGCTCCCGTTTTTAAAGATTGGATTTCTAACACTAACAACCTTATCTTTAATCAACAAACTGAGACGGAGCAACCGGCTCCCAACGCTGACATCCAAGAGGTGAGTGAGAAAGAACTTTTAAATAATTTGAAGCTTATTGATGCTAAACTTTTGAAAATTAAAAACTACAGCTGGAAGTTAATTACTTCCAAGAATGCTGTAGATTGCGTCTAGTACCTAAAGGGCTTAGACATCATGTGTACCCAACCGGACTTGTGACAAATTCACCATTTCACTTAGAACTTATTAACTTATTTAATGAGCAGGGTTTTGCTCTTATGGAGTGCATGACCAAACATTATAGACTACAAATAACTGAACTTTCTAAAGAAGTCGATGGACTGAACAGCTGTATCACTAACCATACAGACTTTACGAGATACAGATTCGACTATGATAGAATGTTCAGTTCTATTGATCAACTTCTTGCTAAGTCGAAACTCACTAAAATTAAAAAAATAAATAGAGACAGACTTGCCTATGACAATGGAAAGGCATACCCTAAGCCACCAGGGTCTCAAAACATTTATGCTGACACCAAAACGAATGACAGCGAAATGTTGGATTCTTTTATTGACGAACAAGATACCAGTTTAAATTTTGATACACCAACTACGACGAATAGACAAAACAACAGGAATAATAATACATGGGCTGGCCGTTTAAGGAATGGACGACAACCTACTTCATATCGAAATCAACAGGGTGGTCAACCAATACACAGTTCAGCCCAAGGAAATGACTATGACAATCAGAACTCAGGTGCTATCCCTAAGAGACACTTTGCTAATAACCATAACTATAATAATCAACAAAATTTACACCAACAACCACAAAAAAACCAATATGGCCTATACAACAAACCGAAGAGATAGAGCAAGAACTAAAAAAACCTGACGTTATATACAACAATACAGGAGACTTTGTGGTTTATAACTTTTCATGTATCGATATTGAACCTACTCTTGTTGACCTTTTTGCCAGAGGACAAACCTTTGTACCTGGCAACCATATGGACTTAGCACAAAGTATTAAGGATATTAAATTATTTGTAAGAAAACTTAACCTTAGTATTCTCTTAGGGGATTCACCAGCACTTAGTCAGCCACTTAAAGTAGTTAGTGAGTATAACCCTACCCTACATCCAACTTTGTCTATATTTGAACAAGTTATGGAACTTGACTTACGTAGTATTAAAGACAGTTCGCATAACAGAATTTATCAAAATTACAAGAAAAAAAGAAATCTTAGTAAGGAAGAAAATGCAGCTTTATCTACCTTTAAAAAACTGAACATTAGGGCTATTAAGCCAGACAAAGGTGGGGGACTTACCTTATTTGATAATTTTGATTATGTTGACAGAGTTGAAAAACTACTGGCTAATGATACATATAAAGAAGTATCTATAAATGAATTAAACACTACATACAGGTTGATCAAAGGCTATTACAGTGACTTATTTATGGATGGATATATTGACATAAATAGTTACCAATATATTACTACTAACTGGCCAAAGATTCCCATCATGTTTGCAACTCCAAAAATACATAAAAACATTTCAGACCCCCCACTTAGACCATTAATAGATGGAAGGGACTCTATTACCTATGCTTCAGCTAAATTAGTTGACAACATTTTGAAAAAATATCTGGTGACCGAAGTTCAAATATGCAAAGATTCATGGTCTTTCTTGAAGAATCTTGACAACACTATATATAGAGAAGACCTAAACTTCGTCACTATTGATGTGATCGACTTATACACGTCAATCCCTCACTTAGAAGCAATAGAGTGGGTTAATTTATTCTTGATCAAGAAGGGGGCTCAAGCAAATGAAATATTCACGGTAACAACTTTATTGGATATCATTCTGACAAACAATTTCTTTACTTTTAACAACAAGTTGTATTTACAGAAATGTGGGGTTGCTATGGGTTCGCCTGTTGGGGCCAGTCTAGCGAACACTGTCATGGCATATTGGGAACAACAATACATCCTAAATAACACTGAATGGTTGCCTTTTATCAAGTATTACACCCGCTTCCTGGACGACATCTTCATTTTATTTAAAGGAGATAAGAGAAAAGCAGATAAGCTGTTGAAATTTTTGAACAACACTACTGACTTCTTTAAATTCACGTCCAATTTTCAACAACAATCTATTGATTATTTAGACGTGAATTTGGCTAAGGATTATGTTAACAATCTATTCTTTTCTAAAATACATAGAAAAGAAACTTTTTGCAATTCTTATTTGCATTTTAGTAGCCTTCACCCTACCTCACAGAAGAAGGCTATAGTAAAAGGTCAATTAATACGGGCTGCTCGTATGACCACCCGTATTGTAGACTTTGAACTTGAATGTGAACTACTCATGAGTTTCTTTAGTGAGAGAGGTTACCCTCTTGACTTCTTAGAAGGGATAGTACAGGAAGTTAGATATAAAAGAATTAGTGGCATTATTCTTCCAATTCTTAACCAACAGGCTGACAATAATATATCTCTAGGACATGTAGAAAACCAGGTGGGTCCATTAGAGGAAATAGACAACTTTGATGGAAGAATAGAACCTACTAACGACTTTAGATTTAGTTTCATAACAACTTACAACATGGACAGTGACATTATTAAGAAATTGTTATTTAAAAACTGGACATTGATTCAACAAGACAGGAGTATTTCTAGTAAACTTGTTGAATACCCTAGAATTGTATACAGAAGAGGTTACAATTTGAAAAATATTTTGGAAAGTAACACTATTTACAACTTTTCTAGAACGAAAGGTATGAAAATTTGTGAAAATTGTAATATGTGTAAGCATATGTGTAGTGGGGAATTTACAACTATTAACAACAAAAAATATAAAATCAGACATAAACTGAGCTGTTATTCTAAACTCATAGTGTATGTAGCTTCGTGTACACTATGTCCAGCTTTCTATATAGGAAAGACTGAAAGACAGCTCAAAGAAAGAGTTTATGAACACACATATGCTATACAAAACAAAAAAGTTGAAAATGCTCTGTTTAAACATATCTCAAGTAATATGGGCCACAGTTTTAAGTTTATGGCACTGGACCAGATCCAGACAAACTTGAGAGGTGGCCCATATAATTTACTTCTAGAAGAGCGAGAATTAACTTGGCAATGGCGTACAAACGCTTTCGTTTACCCGGGTTTAAACGACCATTGCAATATTAGTTGCTTACTAAAATTAAGGAGTCTAAACAGGTAACAATAATAAAATTAATAATGAAATTAATACAAATATAGTTACCCTTTAGACTTACATTTTCAATTGTCCAATATACCTAACGTTATAAAAGTTTCTCTTTAAATATTATATAATATATTTATTTATATATGTATTTTATCTTTGTCTACTTTATTATATCATGTTTTTACTTGACTTAGTATTTGTATCATTTATATTTAAATTAAATTGTGTACTTCTTGATTACTTATAAGGTTCTAATGAGTACATTATACATTTTTTACATGTTAATTGAGAAATATGATAAAATTAATATAAATATATACATACAATCAGAATATATAGTTTATATTCCTAAATATTTTTAATTTCATATGACACTCTTGTACATACACATATACAAATTTATTTTTAAAAAAACTTTGTGACATATTTTATGTTTATGACGTATCACACTTTATAATAATAACTACTTGATCTATTCATATATACATGCAACACACACAGTTCTTTTTTCATTGCTAGTAGGTGGTTCATTGTGTTATTGTTCTTTTACTCTGAGATTAGAAAGAAAAAATTCATTAATACCTAGGTTTTTAAAAGTATACTTATATAGATACAAGATTGACATATATTGTATGGCTGCTTTGAGTTGTGGACGTATGCTTTTGAAATGAAATTTTACTACACTGTTGTTTTAAATTGCTAATTGGCAATTAAGTATAGTGACGTGAGTGTATATATAAATAGTTAATTGAATCAAGTTAAAATGTCTGAAGAAGTTGCTCAAATATTGAGCGACGAAAAGCGCTTTACGTTTACTTTAATAAACTGTCTGTGTTCCTGTGTTTCAGTCTTCCGTGACACATTGGATTCTTTTTTTTTTTTTTTTTTTTTTTTTTTTTTTTTTTTTTTGAACTCCTTCAATGCAGACTCATGTAAAAATATTTTTGGAATAAGTTCTTACGACCATTCTCAGGAAACCTGTGGGTCCTTACTGGGATCTTGACTTTGTGTTAGAAAAACTGACACTTGCTCCATTTAAACCAGTTCATCTGCCTGACTTGAGGTTCTTAACATGGAAATCAGTTTTATTGATTTTTCTGACTTCTGCAAGAAGAGTATCTGAGTTGCAAACTCTTATGGTGGGTCAGCAGTATCCCATATTTCACAGAGGTGGGGTTTCTTTGAAAACTAATCCTTCTTTTATTCTTAAAGTGGTATCAGAATTTACCTTAAGTCAAACTATCCATCTCACTGCTTTCTTTCCAGAACCCAAAATGAGGGAGAAAGGATATTCCAGAACTTGGTTTTCCACATACAGATTAGGTACTGTCTTGATAGAACAAAAATCATTCAGAACGTCTGATCAGTTGTTCACTTCCTGTGGAGGTAAGAAGAAGGCCCAATCTGTCTGAAAGTAGACCATTGCCACATAGCTGTCTCAGGCTATTGCCTTTTTTATTCCCACCACAACAAAACTATTTTAGGCAAGGTCAGAGCTCACTGTACCAGACACATGGCTTCATCAATAGATTTTTGGAAAGGGTTAGACTCTAGAAGTATTCTAGAGGCAGCAACATAGTCATCTGTAAGTACATTTACAAACCACTATAAACAAGATTCATTTTCCTGTTCTAAGAGAGGATTTACTAGGATCATACTCCAGGGGCTCCTGGACCCTTCTCCTTTCTCCCCCCAGTTATCTGAAGCTATAGTAGTCTATACAGCAGCTAAGGCTACTGCAACAGTGATCCATATGATGAACATAGTATAGATGTGAAAGTAAACTTACTATAGCAGTAGATGTTTGAATGATCGCTATTGCAGTAACTGCTCCCTCCTTCCCCTTGTTTTTGTCTGTCTTTGTATGACATGGTGTGAGCATATATCTTTTTTCTTTCCATAACAATGTCCTCTCAGGACTTTGCCTCCCCCTCTCAGTTAGCACAAATGTCTGAAGAGCTTGGTACCCAAACCTGTCTTTTAGTCAGCTCAGCTCAAGCTAATGGTTTGGGCATGTGGAAGGTGCCATGCAGCTTTGGAAACTGGCCAGTTGTTTCATCCTTTGCAAAATATAACCTATATAACTAAGGCTAGCATAGCAGTGATGATTGAGAGATCTACCATTATATTTAAGTTTACTTTCACAGCTGTCATTTTTTGTGCCAGCTTTTATGTTCATAGAGTTGTCATCTCCTACTAGTCACAGAGAACATCCATTGATTTTTAAACTTGTGCAGTGTGTCTTTTAATGAAGTCCGTATTTCAGATACAGTTTTACCTTCAAATAAGGTATGCCATTGTATTTTCTGGAAGTCACATTTAAATTTTCCCTAAGAAGAGATTATTTTCCTTCTCCTTCACTTAGGTGTAATTTTGGGTGAGGGATCACCTTCCTCAAGAAAAGTAGTGGTGATTGAAGTCTTAACTGTTGGCTGGTTCAATGGAGTGTTCCGAAGAGATGATTTAATTTTGGAGATTACTTGAACTAGGTTCACTAAATTCAGAGTATAATGCAGATGTTAACTGCTGCTTGTTAAATAACACTGAATCAAGTCATTAGGTTTCTTTATTTGCCATATCCATGTCACAGAGAGTATAACATAAGCAGAGACACAGAAGCTAGTCTTGTTAGAGTATAACGTTTAAAAATAATGGTATGGCATGGAAGACAGTGGCAGAATGATAAATACTTAGAGTGATATGAACTGCTGAAATGTTCTTTATTAAAATGTGTATAGTTAATTGCTGAAAGGTTGTTTACCAAAGGAAAGTGCTTGTTAAATTGCTGGAAGGTTGCTTTCAAAGATGTGCGTAATGAATGTGCTAAGCTATTGAAAGAAATGTCTTAGAAATATGTTCTTTGAGTATAAAGTATGTGCTCAAGAATAAAGGCTAAAGGAATTACTGAAGTAAGTAGTGAGTATGGCCAAATGGTAGTGAATTTTCAAATTGCAAACAGTAGCTTTTTGCATGTGAAATGAGCTGAAAAGCATTTTGTTGTCAAGTTACTCAGGGAAAGTTGTGGAAAGTCTTGTCAGGAAATTTATGTTATTTATTTATATATTTTAAATTTGTTAACTGGGAAAGTTCAACTTGATGCAAGTCCTTTTTCAGCAGAGGCCTGGGGAGAAAAGCTTCACATAGAAATAAATACATTCAAATGCAAGCACAAAAGACAACAGTTCAAAGGACAAATTACATCTCAGTACAATCACAGTTAGTCAACAGTTTAAGTAGCAAGAACAGGTACAGCAGTTTCAGTAGCAAGTACAGGTCCATTTTGATCATATATAAGTGGAAACAATGCTATATACAGTAGGCTTGAAATTCAAGTAGGTAGCTTAGGTTGTGTCTTAAGAATATGCAAGAAAATGCAAAGTGTTAAAAGGTGGTATGGCAAAAAAAGCAATTCTTGATGTAAATGCAAAGTGCAAGAAGGTTGTGTGCTTTCAAAAAATTAAACATTAACTGATTTAAAATTGTTGTAAGAACTTTGTCCCTGAACAATCGCATATTAACGAAAACAGTTATACTGTTATTCTGTAAAAGTAAGTCAAATAGTCTGGCATATGTTGTACTGAAGAAAAGTATTAGTATAGTCTGGAATATTTTACTATGGAAACATATAGCTCTCTTTTGGGAAAACTAATTTAGACAATTCTGAAATACATGCACTGGGAAATCATGACAACAGTGCATACTTTAACCACTGTCTAAGCATTGTCTAAAATGCTACTGAAGCTAGAAAGCTAGAAAGTCAGTGGTATGGTGTTTCTGAAAAAGTTCAAAAGTACCAATACAACAAATTAAGTCCAGTAAAATTTCTGCTGTTTGCCCTATGACTAGGAACACAATTTGTGGACATTTTGTGGGATGCCATCAAACTCTCTGTTGAGAAAAATGAACCAGTGAGTTGATTGTTAGAAGGAAGGCACCAAGTGAGTGGGACATTTGCAGTTAAAAAGAAAAAACTGAGTGTCAAGCTAATAGCTTCCCGAGTACTAAATTGATAACACTGAGAAACTGGAATATGTACAAGAATATTTGCCTTGTGATCATTTGAGCTTGCTACAGCAATACAAAGTGGGTCTTTGTAGCAGTGAAAGGATAGTCCAGAAAATGAAATGTTTGCTGGTGCAACACTGAAGACTGAAGATGGTACAGTGGCATAAGGGTTAGCATTGTTGCCTCACAGCAAAAGGTTCTCTGGATTGATTTTTGGCTAGGGTTCCTTCTTTATGGAGTCTGCATGTCCTCCATATGTTTGTGTGGGTTTTCTCTGGGTGCCTCAGTTTCCTCCCACATTACAAAGACATGCATCTGGAGCATTTCTTCCCAGGCCTCTTCTGAAAATTGGCCCATTCCAAGTCAGAACTACCCGATAAACAAATGTTAAATAAATAAAATAAAATAAAATAAATAAATACAATAAGGGGGTAGTGTAATGAAGTGGATTTACTAAAACAGGGACAATATTTTGTAAAACTAAGGCTAGTATAAGGTGTTGTTTTTTTTAAAGTAAAACCCCTTGACAGGGAAAAGAGGGTTTGTTGTTAGGAAAAAGCTTCTGTTTCCAAAAGTAAACTTGTCTGACAGAGAAAGGTATTTTTGTTGCTAAAGCAAGAAAGAACTGTTCTTTCTGAAAGCAAACCCTCTGAAAGTGTCAAGGGATTTATTGCTGTGTAGTATAGCGAAAAAGAAAGCTATGTACAAGCATGTTGAAATGGGTTGTGAGTTTTCTGTACCAAAAAAAATAGGCGAAAGGGGCACTAAACAAAATAACACCTATGATCTTATCATGAAAAGTAAACAAGTGCTAAATTGTAGACAAAAACAAAACCACTGCAGCAGATAAATTCCAGACCAGGCTCCAAAAATATAATGCAAGAAATCTAAGCAAGCATAGGACACACACGGCATAAAACCAAACAATTTATTTAGTAAAAAAACATGTAAGCACTTTCGCGTAGTACTCCTATGCTTCATCAGACCTACACAAAATCACTTACATGTTTTTTACTAAATAAATCATTTGGTTTTATGCCGTTCATGTCTTTGCCTGCTTGGATTTCTTGCAAGTGCTAAATTATGCTGACATATAATATGTGCCAAGAAAAGAAAGTGCAGTTGGCCATCAAGGCATGGTCACAAAAAGTGCTGTATTACAACACAATAAGAATGTTTTACACCTCTAATAGGCTGTAGCAAATGGAAGTTTTGCAGTCCAGTGTTACAGTTATGCAAAGTGAAACCTTATTTGAAATTTATGACTATACCTCTAAAAAGTGTTGGAACAGATGTAGAAGAGCAGACCTTTTTTAATAAAAAAAATAACTTGTAGAAAATGCAGTGGAGTACTAGTACAATAAAATGCTAATGATGACCAAGAAAAATTAAATGAGATGCCCTCTTAATATTGTATGACTCTGCAAGATGAGATTAAAGCATAAACTGAAAGTGTAGAAATGATGACGCAGCCAGAAGATGCGGTCTTCGTAGGTTCATAGGTAGGTACTAGGCTATCGGCCCTGGGGCCTATATAAGCCTAGCCAAAAATGTTCTCTGGCTTTCACCACCCAAGAAAATTATTTTCCTGTGCCCCTGTCAAGCAGTGCCACAGAAGTCATCCTCAGGGTGGATTTTCTATTTCCCATCCAGTCTTCAAGATTTTTCTTAAAAAGGGGCCAATAAGGAGCTTTGCTTGAAATGAATGGGTAGTTTGTTCCAGAGTATGGGAAGTCTCTGGGACAGGAATCTATCCCTCCAGCATGTTCTGTTTACTGTGGTGGCAAGGTTTAGGTCCTTAGTGCATTTGGTTCAGAGAGTTTGGGATTTCTTTAAGTGTAGCATGTTCAACAGCTCTGTGTTTGATGTAGCTTTGTATGTTAGGCAGAGATCGTCTCTGAGTAGGCGATAAGCAATGGAGTGGAGCTGGAGTTTTTTGAGACGGTCTGCATATGGTATCTCTTTGAGGCCGGTAATCCTCTTAGTGAGGTATTTCTGTGGTCTTTCCAGTTGTTGTAGGTGTGTTGTTAGATACATGCCAAACGGAGCACTGTACTCTATAATGGGTCTGATGAGGTATGAGTAGAGAGGAGCAATAACCTCCTTTTTTCTAGAGGAGAACCCTTTTGTGATGAGGTGTGCCACTTAGAAGGATTTCCTGACTACCATGGCAATGTGGTTATCAAAGGAGAGACTACTGTCCACTTGTTTCTTGAGGTCTTTTATCACATTTCAGTGTTTAGTGAGCTACTGCCTCTGTGGTAGTTCATGGGTACCAAGTTTTTCCCAAAGGGAATGACAATGCACTTCTTGACATTGAGATTGAGGCCAGGACTTTGACACCAAACATCTGTCTCTGTGAGGCCCTTTTGTAGAATATCTACATCATTAGGTGATTCTATTATGGCTCCCAGTTTGCAGTTATCCATAAACTTTGTTAGTCAAAGACCTTCTGTGTTGGCCTGCACTTCAGAGATGTAGATTCCGAACAGGAGAGGACCCAGGACCGAACCCTGTGGTACTCCACTCATTACTGGTCTGATGTCGGACTTGGAGTCGACTACTTTTACTGTGTGGGTTCTGTTAGTGAGCCAGTTGGCCATCCATCTTGTGACATAGGGATTTATGCCCAGTTTAGTGAGTTTATCTATAATTCCAGAGTGGGGGATGGTATTGAAAGCCTTGGTGAGGTCAAGATAGGCCGTGTGCACTACCTTGCCCTCATCTTCAGCTCTAGTGTCTGCTTCAAATGAGTCAGTCAGGTTTATTTGACATGATATACCTTTTACAAACTCAAACTGAGTGGGGTCCAGGGTTTGGAGGTTACTTATGTCTTTGTTTATAAGCTGCAAGATGATACATTCCATGGCCTTGCAGACCAGGCTCGTCAGGCTAATCGGGCAGTAGTTTCTGGGGTCTGTGGTGGCACCCCCTTTGTGGAGTGAGATAACCGTCTCTGTGTGCCATTCACTAGGCACATAGCCTTATGTGAGGCTATGATTGAACATGGTACTTAGGTGGGGTGCCAGTTCGTTCTGTAGTTTGTGCAGTACGCAGCCTGGGATGTTGTCTGGTCCCATGGATGCTGTGTTCTTGGCTTTGGAGAGTGCAGTCTTTACTCGTTCATCCGTGATTACAGGGGCTTTGCATTCTTCCGGTATTAAGATGGGTCCTTTGGAGAGTGAGGGGGGGGGTAAAGTTAGCACTGAACCTATCTGCCAGGATGTTGGCAATATCGGTTGGTTGTGTATATTTAGTGCCATTGTGCTGTAGCTCAGAGGAGATCTGAGTGTTGCCATTGAGATTCTTGACATAGCTGTAGAATGCTTTGTGGCTGTTTTTGGAATCAGTGGTGATTTTATTTTCATAACTGGCTTTGGAGGATTTTATGAGGAATCTCAGCTTCTTGCTGAGGCTGACCAGGGAGTTCCTCCAATCTTGGGATTTTACTCTTTTTTGCAACAGCTTCTTCCTTCTATTGTAGAATTTGTTTGTGGCACGGGACCACCAGATTGGCTTCCTTTTTTTGGAGGATAGCATCTTGGTTCTGCTGGGGATGGCATGATCCATGCACTCTTTTATGTGCTTATACAGTGCATTTGTGTAAGATTCAGCAGTCGTACCTCTATTTTCCATCTGCATGGGTGTCGTGAAGTTTGCCACTTCTGTCTTAAGAAGCATGAAGTTGGCTTTGGAGTAGTTTTTGATGGTGGTTCCCTTAATGGGTGGTGGGGTTGGGCTATGGATGTCTAGGGTGATTAGCCTGTGGTCGGATCTGACTAGCAAGGAGTTGATCTCTGGTGTGGAACAGTGGTTACCATATTGGTAATGACCAGACCCAGGATATTGCTGCCCCTGGTGGGGGTGTGGACAAGCTGATTTAAGGTGTTGGAATTTATGAATTCCAGAAAACGTTGAGTGAATGAGTTGGTACATGAGTAGTTTTCCCAGTTGATGGTGGGGTACTTGAAATCATCCGTAATTAAGGTATTGGGTTGCACCTTAATATTTTCCAGTATCTTAATAAATGAAGAGTGAGAATCCTGGGGTATGGTGGGAGATCTGTAACAAGGTGCAACCTGGATTGCAGTCTTGCCCAGTGTTAGTTGCACTTGGATAATTTTGGATGCATTATGTTGAGCAATTAGCCTGGTGGTGTGGATATCTTTAATTAATATGGACATACCTCTGCCTTTAATGTTTCGGTCCAGGTTAGGTGACTGAAAGGTGTGGTATGAATTAAGCCTGGTAGTGCAGTGGTGCTCTCTGGAGCCTTGAACCAGATCTCTGTCACTGATGTTGATGTTCTCCATTTTAAGGAGTGCCTCAAGTGAGTGCATTTTGATGTTTAGACTTCTAGCATTGAATAGCATTGCCCTCAGAATTTGCTTGCTTGTACCTGTTATGGTGGTGAATTTAGCATTTGAACCTTGCCTACAAAAAGGCACTATAGGGGTGGCAAGAGCCTTAGCCAGTATCCCGAATCCTAGGGTCAACAGGTGCAGGCCATCTCTAGCAAAGCATCGTGGTCTGTCGACCATGTCGTCCCAGGCAGACAGATACTGGATCCCCTTAGAATGACACCAGAAGCTTAGCCAGTTGTTGAAGTCAATCATTTTGTCCTTGTACTGCAGTATCATTCTGGGCGATGGCAGATGCTACTCAGGGCTAGGGTCATGCTTGCCTGGGCTACAAGATCTGAGAGCTCCTCCATGTCTCTTTTCATGTAGTCTAGGGAGGTGCGTTTCAAGTCATTCACACCAACATGGACAATGACAGAGTCATATTTGTAGTTGTTGTGGAGTGACCTGAGTGCATGCATTATGTGGCGGATCCTGGCACCTGATAGGCAGCTGACTGTAACTTTCTCCTTGGTTATCCTAGAGAGTGGGACACCAGTGTGCCTGAGTATAGAGTCACTTATGACTAGTGTGGTGGGTATGTTGTTTTGCCTTATGGGCTGAGGTTGAGTGGCGCACTGATTTTGTGGGCTGTGTGTCATTTGGGTAGTGTTTGGGGGGTGGTGCTTGTCTGTGTTTCAGCTTTGGAGGTCCCTGTTGCTTGGGAATATTTTTATTGAGAGCCTCTGTGAATGTGGGTGTGTGCTTTGTGCTTCTATGTGTGGGTTTTTGTAGTGTGGGTTTTGAAGGACTATGTGTTGAGTGTGGTGTGGTGCAGGTGTTAACCTTCTCCTCTTGACTGTTTAGTCCAGTCTTAGCTGGAGAGAGTTCGGCTTCCAGTTTGGCTATATAAGTGCATCTATCGCAGGTTGTAGTGTTGGGTGCTAGGAGGAGAGGGTTGTCAGTGTATATGAGGCAATTGATATATTGCCCCAAAATGCCCAGATTCATCAGGTGGAGAGGAGAAAACACAAGCGGGAGCTGACCCATGGACATGCCTGGATAGGTGCTTATTAATTTAAGTACTAAGAACTGTTTTCCTCTTGACAAGTAAGGAAAGTCGAGTGCTGTAGTAATTTGTAGCTTATTTAGTGCTTATGAATTCTGAGCAAGTGCTTAGCACAAGGAAACAGTTTTGAGTGCTGAAACAAAAAAAACTGTCTAGTTCTAGTTAAAACTAGCTAGCTTTAGCACCAATCCCAAGAGGAGAAGCAGGCCATGGCCTTTTTGGTGATCCACAGTCTTGTCCCAGATGATGCAAGGGTCTGCAGGCTTGTAGCCTTTTTCTGGTAGATGCCTCGATTAGCAACCAGACCAATCAGGTATGTTAAGCAAAGGCACTCACTCTCCAACCAGAAAAAGACAGGAATCAATGCACTCTGCTCCTCCTCTCACCAGGAGAAAACAGAAGCACTAATCCCAAGATGACTACTGAGAGGCAGAATGTGGGCTCTCCAGTAACTGGTGGTCTTGCAATAGATGCTTAAAGGTAAGATAAAAAAATGGTTTATCCTGAACACTGCAGTGCGCACTAGAGGAGTTAGATGTGAATGTAGGTAACTTAAGTTTTACCTGTCTAAAAAGTTAAGTTTTAGTGGAGAGTCACTATTTTTAAAACAACAAGATAGACTGAAAGGGGGTGGTCACTTTTGTATTCTTGTACTATGGAAGGAGAGATTAGTAATACAATGCTGGAACAGAAGGTTGCTAAAATGGTAACAGAAAGACAGGATTTATAAGGCTTTTAGATGCAACCTTTCTACTGTACGGCTTCATTTATGATTTGCCTAGTGACCTACCATTGTGTAATATAGCTTATATCTTGTCAGAGAAGGAGTGCTGCGGGTGTTTTCTATGCAATTGCACTGTGTTTCTCACTCAGCATCAGTAGGAGGAATGTAACAGGATTATAACAATACATAGATAATAGCAAAGTGTGGTACCATGGAGGAAGTAATGGATGTAATAAGGCATGATATTGTGGGAAGAAATATCCAAGGAATTGTTATGGCTAGGCTTGCATAGGCCCTAGGGCCATTAGCCTAGTACCAACCTATGAACCTATGAACCTATGAATATGTAAATGATATCTGTAAGGAGAAAGAATATCAGTAAAGAGAAAACATAAGATGTAGTTGACATGCAAAAAATGTCATGCAGAAGTTTAGTTCTAAGTTTTGATAATTAATGTACTACATTGTCAATGATGTAAAAAAAATGCTCTACCACTGGAAAGCAAAGTCGACTAGTTTATTGCTTTACAGACTCCAGTGTTAACAGTAGGGCACAGCATAAATGCATGAAAGGTTATAGGTCTGAATACAGTTAGCATTAGACATAAACATGTGAGTGATTTTTAGTGTTTTGGATTTTTTTTTGCATTAGACAGTAACCTGTGAGTGATTGTTAGTGTTTTTTTTTAGTTCATGTGCTACATTTGGCTTGTAACAATACATACAAATGCGAAGAGATGAACAGTGTTCCTCTCACTCCTGTGCTTGATTATGATTCATGGGTTACTTCACTGTAAAATCTTGTCACAGAATGCACTTTGCAGAATAACCCTACCTGTAGTTCCACTGACAGTTAAAATGCCATGGTCCACAGCTGGGAGGTACAGTTTCAAACATACAACTGAGATAAATGTCTAAGAGTTACAGGTTGCAGTATGCTTAAGTATAGTAGATGCAGGTGCAAGGTAGGCTTCAAAATTTGTACACATTTGCAGCTAATACACACAGCATATGACTTTCTAGACATGTACATTAATAAATGTTAACCTATTCAAGAGATTTTCAGTAACCTATTTTCACATAATTGCAGCTAATGATTCAGTCTATAAATTAGAATATAAAGGTACCTTAATACCAATGTAAATCTAGTAGCCTCATTAGTAACAAAAATGTTTATAAACTGATTTTGAATATGCACCCTTTTTAAAAAAAAATAAATGGTAGCAGGTTTTAGTTTAATATTTAAATTTATTAAACTCACACAGTAAATAACCACATGACTAGAATACAGTACTCATCTAAAAACTACAAATGTTTATTGTTAAGCTAAATAAATAGTTAAAAGATAAAACTAGGACAAGGAACAAAAATATAATCTCAGATATTTAATATTAAGCTGGATAAAAACAGTAAAACTATAAAATTTAAAATTGTGCTTCTCTTAACTATTTAATTTATTACAATCGATCATATTGCACTATTTTCTTGTAAACATGTCAGAATACAACATAAACCAAAATGACTGTATATGGTCCTAGTTTCAGACTTAGAGAACATGCTATGCCCTTATCATAGAAGGATGTATTCTATACACATTATGGATTTTTTTATTTGGTCTAGTAACCATGCATTTGGATTGCTTACACCCATTCTTTGAGCTACAAACATTTTTGGCTAAGAAATATTCTAATATGGTAGCATGCAAATGGCAAAAAAAAAAAAATAAAACAGACATTTTAACAAAATGGATAAATTACAGAAAACAGTGTATGTACATTTACATCTACAGTGAGAGGAGTTCTAACAACTGGGTGAGCGCTTCGCCTTTCTATATTTACAAATGTACAGTATGAGTTTACATAACTTAATATGGTAATTAAAAGTGCTGGAAAGTCTTGAAGTGATGGGAGGCAGATACACTTGACAAGTGGCATGAGAGGTACAGTGACCAGAATTAGTGGAAATACTAGGAAGTTTAGCGATAGTTGGAAGACTGAGTTAGGAAATGGTGTGATGTGAGAGGGTAGAAGAGGTTATTGCATCTGTGTGGGGTTAATATTAGAAAAGCAGTAAAAGGATGTGCAAGTGGAAAGTGACAGGCTGCATTCTAATTGTAGCATAAGCATATTTTTTGTTATGGCTTTTTGTGCATTGTGGGTGAGGTAGCTTGCAAATAGCTGAGTAAATTTTAGTTTGTGAAAGGAAAACTTCACATTGGAGCTAAACATGTTTTTTATTGCATGTTTGTTTTCTCAGCTATTTTAATGCATTTAAATCCTTATAAGTGCTTCTTATAAATTTTAATACATTTTTTTACAAAGTGCCTGGCAGTGGGTCTAACATTAATGCAATCTTATCTTACTGCCTTTATGTCTCCTTCCCAGAATCCTTGTCAAGCCATAAGGGTGGTTCATAGGTTTAGGCTGATAGGAGGTTTCTAGGCTAATGGCCCTAGGGCCTTTACCAGCCTAGCCATGTTATACCCATGTTCCCTAACTGACCTTGGTTAGATGGTCATTATTCCCATAGCAACTCTATGATTAGCACCGACTCCCCCTGTCCATGACAGCATAGGTGCTATCCCCAGAGTGAATTTGCAGTTTCCCATCCAATTTTCTAGTTTGCACTTGAATAGGTTCATTGAGGAGCTTTGCTTCACGTGAATTGGGAGTTTATTCCAGAGGAATGGCAATCTCTGGGAGATATATCTATCTCTTTGCCATGTTCTGTTAATGTCACACTCTAGTTTGAGATTCCTGGAGTGAGTGACTCTTGTCCCATTTGATTTACAGATGTGCAGCATTTCCATTAGGGCAGGGTCAAAGACTGCTGTCCAGGCCAGGTACAAGTCACCTGTCAACAGTCTATAAGATACAGAGTACAGTGACAGGACATTCTGTCTTTTCATGTAAGTCATGTTTTGGAGGTCTTGAATATTCTTGGTGAGAAACTTCTGTGGTCTATCCAACTGCTGCAGATGTGTGGTCAGGTACATGCAAAAGGAGCACTGTCCTCTATTAGTGGTGTGATTAGGGTCGAGTACAAAAGCATTATAACATCCTTAGTCTTGGATGTGATGCCCTTACTTATAAGGTGTGCAATGTAGAAGGGTTTTCCTACCACTTTGGGGATAATAATTCACATTTTTGTGTTTAGCTTTAGTCCACAGCTTTGCCACCAATCATTTGCCTGTGTTAGCCCCATTTGTAATATGTTAACATTGTTGGGGAACTCAATGAATGTGCTCAGTTTGCAATCATCAGCAAACCTGGTAAACCACAGGCCATCTAGTTTCACCTGGACTTCTGAGAAATAGATTCCAAACAAGAGGGCCCAGCACAGATCGCTGTGGTATGCCAGTGGTAACTGGTCTAGTGGTAGAGGTGGAATCCCCAACTTTGACAGTATGCATTCTATCTGTGAACTAGTTGGCTACCAATCTAGTGAGATAAGGGTTAATTCCTAGCTGGGAATGTTTCTCAATGATGCCTGAGTGGGGGATTGTGTCAAAAGCCTTGACTAAGTCAAGATAGGCAGTATGTACTGCTTTGAGTTCATCAAGGGCTTTGGTGACATTCTCAAAGAAGTCCACCAGGTTTAATAAGCCTGATTTACCCTTAATGAAGCCAAACTGCATTAGATCAAAAGTTTGAAGGTTGCGTATGTCCTTGTTGATAAGGTCCATGATGATTCTTTCCATGACATTGCAGATAAGACTGGTTAGACTTATGGGTCTAAAGTTCCCAGGGTCAGTTGATTGGCCCACTTTGTGCAAGAGGATTACTGTTGTTTTTCACCACTCTGCTGTAACAAAGCTAGTGCTCAGACTGTGGTTAAACAGAGTGCCAAGTAGTGTCATTAGGTCTTGTTTTAGATTGTTTAGTAAACAGCTTGGGATGCTATCTGGTCCACAGCTTGGGATGTAATATGGTCCCATAGAGCCCCTGTTTTTGGCCTTGGAGAGCATGAATATGACCTGCTCTTTGGAGATACTTGGCATAGGATTGGTGTCAGGTATGCTTTGGGGTACAGCTGGTGGGGACAGGGGGTTTGAAGTTTGCACCAAATCTCTCATCTAGCAAGTTGGCAATTTTGTCAGGTTCAGTATGAATGGTATTGTCCACTACAAGTATAGCACATAGCTGGGCATACCATTTTAGATTTCAGGTATAGATAAAGAATACCTTATGATTGTCCTTAGTTAGGGATGCTAATTTAGCTTTGTCATTAGCTTTAGAGGACTTTACAAGATATCTGATTTGCTTCTTCAAGCTGTGGAGGGTATTCTTCTTCTGCTGAGTAAGTTCCCCTCTTGTTCTTAGATATTGGTTTCTTCCTTTTGTTATATAACCGGTTTATAATTAAGTGTGATGATGTCATCCTAGTTACTTGAGATATAATGGCAATTTTGAGATAAAGACTTCTTACACACCTTCCGTTGCAGGAGTACTGGTGTTTTATTTCTGAATGACCATCATATACATTTCTCTTAGAGCATGTTATAAGCTATTCAGAGATACTTTACAGCTCCAGCAAAAGTAAGTAGCTACATTCCAGGCTTTTTCAAGGATTTTCATTTTTGTAGTCCTATGCTGTGAGCACTGACAGACGATCACCCACACTCTTCTTGAAGTGTCAAAGCTTTCATTGCAATCCACAAAACATTAATCAACACTTCAAAGAACTAGTCTTGCTACCCACCAGTGTCTGCAGCAGCAGCAGTAGAAAGATGTTTAATTTGCTTTTGTTATCCTGAATATTGGAGAGATATGCTTGCCACTTTTACTCAAATGTTTTTTACAAGCATAGTACAAAAAGTATAACTATCTGTTCTTGAATATATAGGCCGTGGTGGTGCAGCAGTTAGCGTTGTCACCTCCCGTTCTATTCTCGGCTGGACCGCCTTCTGTGTGGAGTCTGCATGTCCTTCCTGCAGTCGAGTGACATTTAAAGACATGCAGGTAGGTGTGTGTGAATGGGTGTGCCTTCCTTGAAGGTTGGGCGTCTGGCTGGCAACTCAGCACTGTAAAAGATCTACTGCCAATCATTAGTGAACTGGAGTTCTGCTGTGGCGATCTCTAACCGGGAAAAGCTGAAAGGCATTACTATCTGTTCTTGAATAGCTGTTAGGAGATTTTTTTTTAAACGGGGTTACAGATGTCTCCCTACATGACATTTTTTCACTTCTGTTGCAGTACTGTCTCTTGATGTGTTATATTGCGGCATGCTAATACTTCATCAAAACTATGACAAAGTAGTAATTCTCTCTGTAAGACTAATACTACTTTCTATAAAACTGCTGCTGTTAAAGAAACACCTCTTACAACTGAATCACTGTACACAATATGTGGTCAGCTATTAGGATTGCCATATTTTAATGCCCAAAGTGGGACATTCTTACTGAAATGCGATTGTGCAGGACAACCAAAACCATCATCAAATGAAATATAATTATTTTCATCTCAGTACCAAAATAGACTCTGTGATGTGCAGTGTTTTTACCACTTTATTTGATATTATGGTGGCTTAAATATAATATCAAAGCTTTCTGTGACAGAAAAGTCAGAATTTTTTTTTTGTAAAATATCAAGACATTTGCCGTCTTTCATGTTGTCTCCCCTGCATGACAGAATTGTCCAAATCAGTACTGTTAAATCAGAAAGATATTGGTGGTAACCCTGTTAACTAGGTACTTTGATACTGTTTTTCATCCTCTCTATGATAAGGGCAGTTGAAAACAGTTCATGATGAATTTTTTTAAATAACAGCTGCTGACCTGTTGACATCAGTAGGACTAATGGCCTATGTAAGATAGTGGGCAGTACCTGACAGGGAGCACTACAGTTTTCCCTGTGTCTGTGCTATGCCATGCATAATGGTTAAGGTCTTTTCTTCCCATGCACAAAGTACAAGGTTCAATCCTGACCTCCAGCCAATGGTTTTTGGAGTTTGCATGTTTTCTCTGTGTTTCTGTGGGGATTTACTCATCTCCAAAAATCATGCTGAATGTTTCCATCTCAAACTCTCCAAAAATGAAGCTGTGGATAGTAACTTGGATTCAGCATGGTGCCTTATAAGGGAAAGTGATGTATAAACCAAATGCTTTAAGCATATCATGTGGTGCACAGTATCCTCATGACAGGAGAACACAGATCACAGACTGTGCGCTATGGCAACACTAACCATTCAATGGTGCAAAATATGGCACTTGGTGATTCAGTCTTGTTGACTAATTTCATCAAATGGGCATGGGAATTTGCGTATGATAAGTGGGTTGAAGACCCGGCCTACTCTGACCTACACCAGGCCCATGCTAACAGTGGAAGTGGTGTGTGTGTGTGTGTGTGTGTGTGTGTGTGTGTGTGTGTGTGTGTGTGTGTGTGTGTGTGTGTGTGTGTGTGTGTACACCTGTTGGTCACTATGTGTGCCCACCATAAAGCCCAGCAGCCCTGCGTCAGTAAGCTAGTGGTCAGCCAGTGTCCAGTTCTGTCAAGCAAAAGCTGGACATAAAACAAATCAATCTGCTAAACATAAACTAAGAATTGCTGTACTCCGTGCAGGTTCACTGACAGGACATAGCTTGGAAGTAGATGACATGAGGGTGAGGGGAGGCTGGACATCCTATGTATCCAGGAGATAAGATGGAAGGGCAGTGCAGCAAAACCACTTAGCTTGGGATCCAGAATGTACTTTTCAGGTCGTGGATAGGCTAGACATGGTGTGGGGATTGTGGTGAGGGACGGGAGTGGCTTCAGAAAACAGTGAGGGATATCATCAGAATTAGTGACTGACTCATGGCAATTAGACTCCAGCCTAGCAATAGGGCAGGGATGTGATGGCAAGGAGAAGGGTGTATTCAGACAGCAGTTGCAGGACTTGCTAGATAAAGCAGAACATGGATTGGTGTTAATAATGGGTAACTTGAATGCACATATTGGGACATACAAGATATGAGGATTACCTTGGTCCCTATGGATTGGGTAGCAGAATTAAAGAAGGAAAGGCCATTCTAGACTTCTGCCTGGCAAATAGCTTGATAGTAACCAATACATGCTTCAGAAAGAGAGACAGGCACAAGATCACATACAAGAGTGGCGAACATGCAACTCAGGTAGACATTTTCCTTCTAGGAAAAGGGCACTGGGCTAGAATCAGTGATTGCAAAGTCATCCCTTGTGAAACAGTTGACCCACAGCATAAACCACTGGTTGTCACAATCAGCTACAAGCAGTTGTCAGAGAAGGCTCTAAGTTCAACAGAGACCAGGCTGAAGACCTGAACATTGACTGGAGAGAAAGCACAACAGTAACAGTTCAACCATTACTTAGGGCTCTGACTCTCAGGAAGAAGAGGAAATAGGTGGAGTTGAAGAAGAATGGCAGCACCTCAAAACAGCATGAGCGAGGACTACAGAACAGATGTGAGGCTGAGCCAGGTATGGAAATAATGTATATAAGGAAAGCTGATGATGAAATGCAGAAGTCCAGGAAGTCATCAAAAGAAAGAAGGAGTGCTGGAAAAAGTGTGAGATAGAAAAGACAAACCAGGCTAGAAAGGAACAATGGTTGGCTAACAAAGAAGCTAAGAAATGAGTTGCAAGAGCAAGAAATAAGGCATCACAGGCACCCTACCAGCTTCTTGAAAGTGAGTCAGTGGATGGAGCAAAGAAACTATTTCAGGTTGCAAGGCAAAGACAGAAAGATAAAGAAGATGATCAGACACCCTTAGTAATGGATGTCAGCAGTAACAACCTGCTCATCAGTCCACAGGACATCAAAAGTAGCTGGAAGAAGTACTTGCAACATCTTCTGAATGAAGCAAACCCCACTGAAACTCTATTACTCCAGGCACAGACTATGATGAGAGAAGAGAAGGAGCCCATCATCAATATCTGTGCAGTAACTGAGACCTGGTTCAAGGCACCAGAGAGCGCCCCTGCAATACCAGGCTACAACTCTTACCACATTTTTCAGCCACCAAACCAGGACCAAAACACTAAAGGTGGAGGAGTGTCCATATTCACCAAGGGTATTCACACCAGCAGGCTAGTTGCCCAGCACAATGTGTCTGAAATTCTCCAGGTGCAACTAACACTAAGTAAGACAGCAATCTAAACTGTAGCTTGCTACAGATCCCCCACCATGCCCCAAGATTCTCACTACACCTTTGTAAACATGCTGGGAAATATTAAGATACAACCAAACACCTTAATACTGGGTGATTTCAACTACCCTGCCATTAACTGGGAAAACTACTCATGCACCAACACCTTTGCCCAATGATTCTTGGAATTCATAAATTCCAAAGCCCTGGATCAACTAATCCATTGTCCCACCAGGGGTTAGAATATCCTAGACCTGGTCATTACAAACATGGGAAATCGATGCTCCATACATATGGTCACCCCCTTGTTGGTTAGGTCTGGCCATAAGCTAATCACCCCTGACATCCACATCCCACCCCCACCCCCCAGTAAGGAAACCTCCATAAAAAACTTCTCCAAAGCCAACTTCATGCTACTCAGGTCAGAAGTGGCAAACGAAAATAAAATTGCCAAAGGTTCCAAAGACAACCACAAGGCATTCTATAGTTATGTCAAGAATCTAAATGGCAATGCTCAGATCTGCTCTGAGCTATAACAGAATGGCATTAAACTTCACCCCCCTCTCACCCCATAAAGGGCCCATCTCAATACTGAAAAATTGCCAAATTCCTGTAATCATGGCTACACAGGTATAAAATGCACTCTCCAATGCTAAGAATACAGCATCCACTGGACAAGACGACATCCCAGGCTGTGTACTACATAAACTACAAAATGAACTGACACCTCACCTAAGTGTCATGTTTAATCATAGCCTCACCTCAGGCTTCGTGCCCACTGAGTGGCACACAGCTACAGTTATCCCACTCCACAAGGGTGGATCCACCATGGATCCCGGGAACTACCATCCCATCAGTCTGACGAGCCTTATCTGCAAGGCCATGGAATGTATTATCATGAAACATATAAACAAAGACATTGGCAACCTTCAAACACTGGACCCCTCCCAGTTTGGTTTTGTGAAGGGCCGCTCTTGTCTCCTGAACCTGATTGACTTCTTTGAATCAGTCTCCAGAGCCGTGGACGAGGGTAAGGTGGTCCACACAGCCTATCTGGACCTCGCCAAGGTCTTCAACACCATCCCCCACTCTGGAATCATAGATAAACTTACTAAGCTGGGCATTAATCCCTATGTCACTTGATGGGTTACCAACTGGCTTACTGACAGAACCCACACTGTAAAAGTAGCCAACTCCAAATCCAGCTCCAGACAAGTGACAAGTGGAGTACCTCAGGGTTCAGTCCTGGGACCACTCTTATTTGGCATCTACTTCTCTGAAGTACAGGCCAACACTAAGGGACTCTGGCTAACAAAGTTTGCAGACAACTGCAAACTGAGAGCCATTATTGAATCCCCAAATGATGTGGATATTCTACAGAATGGCCTTGCAGAAACAGATCTCAACAACCAGCTGAAGACACTCCGGCTTTATTCTTCACACACAATGTTCCAATGACTAAGCGCTTTTGCCAATAATTAGGCTTCATCAGCGTCATTGGCTAACACAAATCTAACCATTTATATAATAACATCGATCAATGTATTAACCAATCCAGAAGGTAGAAATTTAAATATCATTAAATATGTAAATGCAAAACATATAATAAAATAGTGCCTGTAATTATCTAAAAAACTATACTGTCTTTACATAAATTCATTTGATAACCCTTTTTAAAAACAAATCTTATTCTATATATGTTAATAACATAAAATTCATGACGCAGGTAATATAATAAAACAATGCAACCTCCATAGAAAATTGTGTAAAAAAAATTATATAAAAAATCACTAAATAACATTGGCCCTTTGTTTCAGTACTGAAATAAATGATATACCTGCATTTAAACCTGGTGGACATGTGGCATTAAGCCTAAGCTGCCACCTAAGTTCTTTATTTTCCACAAAAAGTTTGTCATCACCTCCCGTATCACTTGGTGGAACACGGTCTATTACAAAGAAAATAAATTTCTTAAAGTTAGAACAAACTGTGCTCTGTCCAAACAGTGCATTGTGTACATTTCTAATTTCTATAGCTCTCAGATCTTCACCAATTCTATCTTTAAGTTTACGAATCGTTTTGCCCGCATAGAAGGCATGGCAGCTGACACACGTTGCTACATATACCAGCATAGTTTTGTTACAGCTGCATTTTCCTGGGCATGAAAGGGCATAATCATATCCATATATTACTACATATGGCCCATCATTAATATAACGGCAATATCTACAAGCCCCACATTTGTACATAAGTGAATTATGCCATCTAAAATTGTCCCCTTCTAGTATGTTCTTAACATTCTTCCCCCTACCAAAAACAACCTTGGGTTGGCACCCCAGCCTTTCTTTGGTACTGTCATCCAGACATACCTGCCATGTCCTGTTTATCACCTCTGTCAAAGATGGACTTAAAGAATTGCATTTCAAAATAAATACATCAGAGTTTACTTTTTTGTTTAATGTGTTTACATTGGCACTCGATGTCAATATAGGTGAAAAAGAAGTAGATCTTTTACCTACAACTTCACGTCTCATGTTCAATAGTAGTTTTAGTGAGTAACCTCTTTCTAAAAACATTCCAACCAGAAAGTACATTTCTTTAAGGAATGTTTTGTTGTCACTAATAAGCCTTGACAATCTCACCGTTTGTCCTTAAACTATGCTTTTTCTCTGGTGGTATGGGTGACAATTGTCAAAGTGTAATAATGAGTTTGAATAGGTCTTCTTCCTATAAATACTACTCTGCAAACTCGTATCTGTTTTTTCCAGGTGGATGTCAAGAAAGTAAATTTCAGATACATGCCAGGTATATGTAAATTTAAGGAATGTAGTGATGTTATTCAAGTAGTCTAAAAAACTCTTTACCTCATGATCCCCACCTTTCCATAAAATTAAAATGTCCAAAAATTGGTTGTATAACACGATTTTGTCCTTAAATTCAGAGGGAAAAATGAAAGTTCTTTCCCAATGTAACAAAACCAAGTTTGCATGTACAGGTGCACATCTAGCGCCCATGGCAACACCTGCAACCTGATGAAATAGTTTGCCTTCAAAACTTAGATAGTTATTCCTAAGAACCATTTCCATAAATGCTGCTAACACGTTTATTTTGGTCTTGTTTATCCTTTCACTCTTGAGTATTTATTTTGAAATGCAATTCTTTAAGTCATCTTTGACAGAGGTGATAAACAGGACATGGCAGGTATGTCTGGATGACAGTACCAAAGAAAGGCTGGGGTGTCAACCCAAGGTTGTTTTTGGTAGGGGGAAGAAAGTTAAGAACATACTAGAAGGGGACAATTTTAGATGGCATAATTCACTTATGTACAAATTTGGGGCTTGTAGATATTGTCATTATATTAATGATGGGCAATATGTGGTAATATATGAATATAATTATGCCCTTTCGTGCCCAGGAAAATGCAGCTGTAACACAACTATGTTGGTATATGTAGCAATGTGTGTCAGCTGTCATGCCTTCTTTGAGGGCAAGACGATTCATATGCTTAAAGGTAGAATTGGTGAAGATCTGAGAGCTATAAAAAACAGAAATGTACACAATGCACTGTTTGGACAGAGCACAGTTTGTTCTAACTTTAACAAATTCATTTTCTTTGTAATAGACCGTGTTCCACCAAGTGATAGGGGAGGTGATGATAAACTTTTGGTGGAAAAGCGCTTAGTTGTTGGAACATTGTGTGCAAAGAATAAAGCTGGAGTGTCTTCAGCTGGTTGTTGGGATTATTTGTTTTTTATTCCTAGTTTTACCCTTGTTGGGTTACTGTTTGATTTTACAGATACAGATGCTTGGTGCCAGAGCCATGGGCTCAAGCTTAATGCCAAGAAATGTATTGTTATCCCCTTTAGGAAAAAACATGCACCCATGAAATACCACATAGGTGGCAGTACACTAAACACCGAAAGTGTGATAAGAGACTTAGGGACACAGGTAGACAGTGGTTTCACCTTCGATAACCACATTGCCACAACAGTCAGGAAATCATTCTATGTGGCACACCTCATCACTAAGGGTTTTTCATCCAGGAAAAAAGAAGGTCATTGTCCCACTGTACTCATCCCTCATTAGACCCATTATAGAATACAACATCCCGTTTGGTATGCACCTCTCAAGACATCTGTAACAACTGGAAAGGCTGCAGAAATACCTCACTAAAAGAATCACAGGCCTAAAGCAGATGCCCTATGTTGACCGTCTAAATCCAGCTATACTCTGTCACATATCGCCTACTCAGAGGCGATCTCTGCTTAACATGCAACACTATGTCAAACCCAGAGCTGTTGGACATGCTACACTTAAAGAAATCCCAATCCCTCAGAGCCACAGACTCCAGGGATCTAAACTTTGTCATCACAATTAGCAAAACATGCTGGAGGGATAGGTTCCTGACCCAGAGACTCCCCATAGTCTGGAATAGACTGCCCATATATGTCAAGTAGAGCACTTCTTTGGCCCTCTTCAAAAGGAGAGGGGATATCCTATAAAGCTAATAAATGATGTGACAGAATCTTTACTCGACAACTCAACACCCCAGACAGTGTCATTTAAATCACATAGTAAAAAGAAAAAGAAAATGTTTCATAATATAGAATATGACATAAAATACACGAGTGATGTGCAATACCTAACCAGTATAGTGAAAGGAAACTGGAAAATTTTGCTATCAGATTTAACACTTTCAGGATTACTTGGGGAAAAAACGGCTTTTAGATACAATAATTGTATGAATTTAAAAAGGTTGTTATGTAAGGAAAAGTTAGATGTCACACCCATTGACATCAGGGCTCAAATAAAAACAGGTACCTTTCCTTGTGGGAAATGCTCACTTTGCGTTTACATAAATAGGAAGGGAGACTTTAATATCCCAGATGTTGAATTTAGTTTTAAACCTACATTTTATGCAACTTGCAACACTAGAAATGTTGTTTATCTAGCTACTTGCAATCATTGCAATAGTTATTATGTGGGCATGACGTCACGAAGGTTCAGAGACCGGATATATAACCATATTTATGACATAAGAAGAAATAGTTCCACCAATGCATTGGCTATGCACTGCAGTACCCATCCCCAACATAGTTTTGTGTTTCAGATTTTGCAAATAATAGATCCCAATAGAAGAGAAGGAGATCACATGAATACCCTGGAAACATTTGAACTAAGATGGATTTTAAGATTGAAAGCCCATCTACCACCTGGCTTAAAAACTATGGTTAATATCCGGCCTGCCTTGATAGGTCCTACATGACCCACTATATTATTGTATTATACTGTTCTTGTGTGCAAGTTGCATATTTTTTTATACCCAGTCTATCAATAGGATTCCTGTTATGACAAATTTTTTCGTCCCTTAATTTTCGTCTGTTGGCTCTGTTACATACTTTATGAATATTCATATTTATTGTCTATTATATTGACATATTATGTCCATGTCATATTCATCGCACTATATACCTAATAGCATTTTTATATATTTCGTTATTTAAGGAGCCAAGTATAATTTTTTGTATTGCTTAGAGGTTGTTGTTTTTGTTACATATACATATCAGTAGCATGGTGACATACATTTACGAATATTTTTTATGTTTTTGTATTTTTGCACATCTATTTTAAAAATTTTTTAGTTATTTAGCCTCGGCTTTTATTAATTGAAATACACTTGATTTAATATATGATACATTAAATAAATATAGTATTGAATAGATCTTTATGATCCTGCAATTTGCCATTAGATAAATTTGGTTAGGATGCCCCTATGCTTTGAGATTGGTAGTTCGTTATATTAGTAAGTCATAGAATATGGACTTTCTAAAAATAAAAATAAAAATATAGTATTTTGTCTGTACTGTTTCGCAGACATAGTACATACCATTAGTTTTCATATACATACGCAGTTATACACAGCCCTATAACATTAATAAGATTAATTTTTGTTATTTTTAATTTTGTTATAGATATTATTTCGGAGTTCCTTATACATAGAATTTGCGTTATTTGATGCATTTTCATTACACGCGCATCACATTCTAATAATATCCCTAAAGTAGATGTTTATTATTATAGAACATTAATTATATCTAAATGAAAGGAAACTTTTTTTGGGCTGTTCTTAGAAAGTTGATGATCTTTGCAGCCATGGGGCTTGATACAGCTAATGAAAAATAGCCTTTGTGTTTTTATACACTCATTAATTATTTCAGTTTTAGTTGAATCTTTTTGTCACTCCTTTAGCTTCTTAGTTTAGGTTTTTATTTTTATCATAATATAATTAATTATCATTTGACTTGTATTTCTGGTATATAGACTATTTAATGAGATTTTAAATACATTTATGCTTTAAAATGTCGCAATGGTACATAGTATTTCAAGCACCATGACTGATACAATAAACGGAAAGCATGTATTTGCCTTGTTTTGTTGAACCTAAAAATGCGGCGTACAATAATAAGTATCCTGAATTGTTCACTTCCCAAACATGGGCATGATTTCCTCAAGAATCATTTGTAGTAATTTATTTGCATCAATTATAGGCTTAATGCATAATATGGACTATCATACGTTTATAAGTCTTAAACCATGAAGAGTTATTTGTATTTGGAAGTATTTTAAAACAGGATAGTGAAGCTTTTTTTTTTGTTGAACGCAAACAAATCAGCGTTACTTTGTTCAATTATTTTAACAATGCACTGATTAGTTTCTTAATTGATTGAATGATTGCAATGTGTGTTTACTATAAAGGCAGCTAAAATCATTGTAAAATTTGTAACCTGATGAAGCGCATCTTATTGCGTGAAAGCACTCGCTTTTGTTTTTATTAATAAAAGAATATAAACTTCTTTCCTCGTGGTGGTTTCAAGCAATTTTTCTAAGACTTAGGGACACAGGTAGACAGTGGTTTCACCTTCGATAACCACATTGCCACAACAGTCAGGAAATCATTCTATGTGGCACACCTCATCACTAAGGGTTTTTCATCCAGGAAAAAAGAAGGTCATTGTCCCACTGTACTCATCCCTCATTAGACCCATTATAGAATACAACATCCCGTTTGGTATGCACCTCTCAAGACATCTGTAACAACTGGAAAGGCTGCAGAAATACCTCACTAAAAGAATCACAGGCCTAAAGCAGATGCCCTATGTTGACCGTCTAAATCCAGCTATACTCTGTCACATATCGCCTACTCAGAGGCGATCTCTGCTTAACATGCAACACTATGTCAAACCCAGAGCTGTTGGACATGCTACACTTAAAGAAATCCCAATCCCTCAGAGCCACAGACTCCAGGGATCTAAACTTTGTCATCACAATTAGCAAAACATGCTGGAGGGATAGGTTCCTGACCCAGAGACTCCCCATAGTCTGGAATAGACTGCCCATATATGTCAAGTAGAGCACTTCTTTGGCCCTCTTCAAAAGGAACCTTGATGATTGGATGGGAGATAGGAAATTCACCCCGGGGATCACGTCAGTCGCCCTGCTAGACAGGGGTCCAGGGAAGTAAATATTGTGGGAAGAAATAGCCAGGGAATTGTTATGGCTAGGCTTGTATAGGCCCTAGGGCCGATAGCCTAGTACCAACCTATGAGCCTATAAGTAAGAAGAGGACTAAAAAATGAAGTCAGGGAAAGCAACAGATTTAGATGAGGTCATAGTAGATATAGTAAAGATAGTAGGTACAATAGGGGAGAAATGGCTGTGGAGGATACTCATACCAGTATGGAAAGAAAGGTATATCCCAGCTGATTGATGAATAAGCATACTCGTTCCAGTGTTCAAGAACAAAGGGGACATGCACACCTGTGGGCAGCACAGATATCATACTCATTTTATATTGCTTGAAAGTTCTGTACAGCATGATTGACATAAACAAATATGCAGACTAGTAGAAAGTAAGATGGGAGACAATCAGCTCAGATTCATATCAGGATGCAGCACAACTGACCCAATGTTTGCAGTGAGACGGATAGTTGAGAAGAAGCTAGAGATGAGTAGAGATGAGGACATTTTCCAATGACAAGGTCAAAGGAAAAATTATTTAGGCAGTACTGTGGTGGTTTGATGTCTCAGAAACATTAATAGAATTACTGCAGGCTATGTACAAGGACCAAATATGAAAAGTGTTTGGTCTCACGGGGGGGGGGGCTCCCAGTGGGAGTGGGTGTGCACTAGGGTTCAGAGCCCACTGGTGTTCATACTGATGATGGGCTACATTAGCAAGCAAGTCTGAGGGGACAGATAAACAAAGTTGGTGTATGCAAATGACGCGACATTACAGGCAGACTCTGAGCAAGAACTTCAGCAAAAGTTAGGGGAATGGAATGTAAAACTGAAGGCAAAGGCACACATGATGAAACAGAGCACAGATAAGACAGTTGTGCTGGCAGCAAATAGTTGAGATCAGAAGAAGTTGAAAATTGAGATCAAAGGAAAGGTGGTGGGGCAGGTTAATTGCTTCCAGTATCTGGGAGGGTGGTGGAAGAGAAGGGGAGTCTGCATAAGGAGGTCAAAGCTAAAAATCAAATGGAGCTGCAGCCAACTTACACAGAGTGTCAAGTGTAGTATATGAGAGAAGAATGCCAAAGAAGCTAAAAAGTAAGGGGTGCAAAACCAGTGGTGTGACAAGTACTACTGTATGGTAAAGAAACCAGTGCCTGAGAAGGTGGTAAGATGCACACTGGGGGACAGACAAAGAAATGAGACATAAGAGCAGAAGTCAAAGGTCCAGTTGCAGAAAAGGAAAAATAAAGCATACTATGGTGGTTCAGGCATTTGTGCCAAGAGCAGAAGACAATCTGGTGAAGAAGATTTTAGACAGACAGGAAGAAGGCAATATGAAACAAGGACATCCAGCAAAGAGGTGGATAGATTGTGTGAGAGAAGACCTGCAACGTCAGGCATGAGTGTCAAAGAAGGCAGGAGAGTGGCACTGAATAGAGAGAGATGGTGAAAATTGACATGACACCCAGACTCCGTGTAGAAAATGGGAAAAAATGGGGGTTGATGATAATGATTTGCTATGCCATGCAGAAACAAATTCATATGCCAAGGTATGTAAGAAATTAAGCTTAAGACATTGGGTAGGCTCTCCCTTCATTTGATTCCAGGGCAAGGGAATTAAATATTTATAGAGTAGAAGTAGTTTTCTGATACCTAAACAACACTGGAACAATATTGTAGGGTGGAAAACATCCAAATGGTTGAGTTAAACTGTAGGAGAGGGTGAATTTTTATTTTAAGGACATTTTGTGATAATAGTTTGTATATTATTGTGGAAGGAGAGTTTTTGATTGAGCTACATGCCTAGCTTTTTATACATTTGTACAGGGTTAATTTTAATATTCCATGGTTCTCTAAGATTTGATGGTTTACTGTTGGAAAGGCAATGCAGTGATCTAAATATCTTAGTATTTGTCTTTTTTAGGATTAACTGTATATTTGTAGGTATAAAACCAAGAACGGAGCTGAAATTTGGATAAGTGAAGCTTTTGGAGATTAAGCTATATTTTCTGTTTCAATGAGTAACAAAAGATAATTTGCATACATGATCATCATATGTTGTTGTAGAACTGTAAAAATAGAGTTTATGAGCAAAGACAACAGAATGGTGCCCCAAGTAGAGCCCTTTGGATTTCAAATGTGCATCATTAAGTATATTTTTATTTGTCTGTTAGGTACATAGCTTCTAAACCATGTTACAGCTGTGGTTTAAAAGTCATAATCCTCTCAATCAAAGGCTCTGCATAGACCCCTGTCAATGGTACCTGTTTTATCACATTTGTCAGAGTAACTATAGATGAAGTGTGTGGCTTTGTAGTGCACTGTTAACTTATTAAATGCTAGATGCAAGCCATGTTAGCCATTTTTTTAAAGAATCTATAGTGAAAGTTTCATAACATAACAGTACATTTAAATAGCAAATTTGGTGAAACAACGGTACAGTATAATGTAATAATAAATACAACAGTCCAAAGAAAATGAGAAAAAGAAACCCTACCGCCTTCTCCTCAACCTCAGCAACCATGCAAAGTATACATAACTAACTACTAACTATGCACAGAATGACTTAGTAAACTGGACTAACTTCAGAGATGTAGTGGATTTCTCTTACTATTAAAAAGTTCAGATTTCACAGTTCCTGTAATTAAGCAGATTTGTCTTATAAATACAACATTTCTATTCAATTACAAATTAACCCATAAAATTTATATTAAAATGATTGCACATTTTAACTGAAAATAAACTGTTATCAAGAGCATACAAACTAGTATGTAATAACAAATTTATTATACAATGACTGGCCATTGATATTCAAAAAACTTCTTTGAGACAGTTACCAAGGCTATAGATGAGGGAAAGGTGGTCCACACAGCCTACCTAGACCTCGCAAAGGCCTAAAACACCATTCCCCACTCAGGTATTATAGACAAGTTCACCAGCCTGTACATAAACCCCTATGTCACGAGATGGGTTGCCAACTGGCTCACGGACAGAACCTACATGGTAAGAGTTGCGGGAGCTAGGTCTTACTCTAAACCGGTTACAAGTGGCATTCCCCAGGGCTAAGTCCTAGGACCCCTCCTGTTTGGCATATACTTCTCAGAGGTACAGGCAAGCACAGGAGGACTATGGCTGACCAATTTCGCAGACAACTGCAAACTAGTGGCTATAATTAACTCTCCGGCTGACGCAAACATCCTCCAAAAGGGTCTCACTGAGACAGATACCTGAGTTCAAAAACATGGCCTCAAGCTAAATGCTGAAAAGTGCATAGTCATCCTCTTTGGAAAAAACAAAGTACCCACAAACTACCAAACAGGTGGTAGCTCCCTAAATATGGAAGACGTAATAAGGGATCTGGGGACCCAAGTAAATAGCAACCTCTCCTTAGAAAATAATCACATTGCCAAAGTGGTTAGAAAATCCTTCTATGTGGCCCACCTAATCACAAAAGGGTTTGCATCCGGATCAAAAGATGTCATTGGGCCCCTCTATGCATAACTCATCAGACCCATCATAGAGTACAATGCCCCATTTGGGATGTACCTTACAAGACACTTGCAACAACTGGAATGACCACATAAGTACCTCATCAAGAGGATCACTGGCCTGAAGCAGATGCCCTATGCAGCTCGACTGAAGAAACTCCAGCTGTACTCGGTTGCATACCGCCTACTCAGAGGTGATCTCTGCCTGACATACAAGGCCATGTCCAACCCAGAATTGATGGACATGGTCCACCTAACGAAAACCATATCCCCTCAAGCCACATGCTCCAGGGATCTAAGCCTCACCACAACAGTAAATAGGACGTGCTAGAGGGATAGATTCCTGTCCCAGAGACTTCCCATGCTCTGGAACAAGATTCCAGTCTACATTAGGCAGAGCTCCTCGCTAACCCTCTTCAAGAGAAATCTTGACGAGTGGATGGGAAACAGAAACTTTACCCCGGGAATCACTTCAATGGCTCTACTGGACAGAGGTACAGGGAACTAATCTAAGGGGTAGTGAAAGCCAACACATTTTGGCTAGGCTTATAAATGCCTTCGGGCAGATAGCCTAGTACCTACCTATGAACCTATGAACCTATAATCCTATGAACCAATAAAAAAGAGTACACTGATTGGTCAGTCCAATGGAAGAAGGTCTGGTTGCCCGGAATTTTTTCCATAAAAATATCCGATAAAGAATTTACTTTTCTTTCTTTTTTTTTAAATAAATTTACAAAACCAAAGACCTCAAATGAACAAGGGAGATGGCACAGAGAAAAATTAAAGGATAATCAGGTATGTTATGAAAAACTAAAGAAATGGACCTGATTATCCTTTTATTTTCTCTGTCCCATCTCTCCCGAACATTAAAAGGCTCCTGATTTCTTTTTTCTTAATTATTAAAAAAAAAAAAACACAATGGAGGTCTTCCTTTTTCCATTGTTTTGTTTACACAGCACTCATGTACTGGGTAAGTATGGGAATGCAAGTCCCATACACATGTGCAGTATGTCAGGAAAGCCCCAGGGTACCAGAGAAAATGTAGAAGAGCACCACAGCATCATTATATAAAGTCATTATTTAAGAAAATTATCCCTGGGATTCATGAAGCTCGGCGCAAGGATGGTGTTAGCCTTGCACCGACCATGCGGCATAGAGATGGTGCAGCAGCACCACATGCATATTAATGAAGGTGTGCTGCTGCAACATCCACGTGCATAGAAAATGTGCGCAAGTTCAGGGGCCATGTCTAAGTGCTGCACGGAGGCGTGAACATGTCGGCTGCAGATGCGCAACCAAAAATGCTGACTAGTACAGCCTGCCTCTAATAATAATCACTCCTGTCAGTGTCTGTGGATATTGAAATGTATGCAAAGTGTACAAGACAGTTTTGTGAACACCAAAATAAAAAACAAACACAAAGGCACATAGCTGAATATTGAGTCCCCGTCCCTCGAACAAATGACATTTGCCCGTATTCCATTGTAGTGTTGATTGATATACCAAGTGGAAGCAAAATGTAGCGTGTTAGCACACCGCTGCCCTTTGCTAAGGCTAGACCAGTGGTTAGGGTTACCACCTATCCCACTTTGCGAAGGACAGTCCCTCGTTGGGCAGTTGTGTCCTGACAAACAACTTTAAAAATGGCAAATGTCCTGAGATGTTAGGGCCAAATTATTTCATATATTTTATGTAATAGTTGCATAAAACAGTTATTCTGTATCTAAAATACCTAAATGTTATAAGAAACAGAATAAGAAACTAAATGCTACAAGAATAAGCTTTTATTTAGGCAAAAAAGATAAGTTCTATCCTTTGTACCGACCGTGGGTATGTGTCGGCCTGTAAAATCTGATGTTTGTCCCAAAAATGTTTCACTTAGGCCATTTGAAAAGGTGGCAACCCTACCAATGGTCAGAGCATTCGCTCAATATTTGCCCATTTGCAGTCCGAGTTGTCCTTGTCTGGATGGCCCAAAGATGAATGTGTATTACCCAGGTCAATCTACCATGTCATGAAAGATAAGTATTTGCATGTACCTATGTGCGTGAAGTACAGCATGTGGAAGACCAAATATGCTAGGGTTGTCCTCACAACCATATTGTTACCAGAGATATGTAGAGTACGCAATGTGTACTGCTGTCTGTGCCATGGGCCAGCAACCAGAGAAGGGATGGATGGTGTGTTTGTGGAATTTGGAGGGGGGGTGACGGGTAATGTAATAATTCACCAAGGGGAAACTGGGTCGGATGTACAACAGGTGAACTGGAGGTGTACGTGGGAGCAGTGGGTGAATCAAAAAGGAAACCAAAGAATGTACATTCACATTCCCAATACACCCTGCCAGGCCATACTCCAGAACACAATCCCACAAACATATGAACATTAAAATGTGCAATACACATGTACAGAAATGGTACCGGCTCACACCCACATAATGGTCTGGCCTAAACCGAGCCATCCAACCCCTACACACCTGGATACATAATTGAATACCCATCATCCCCTCCACAGCACACCACCCCCCTTGCTGAAAGTCCACCAAAACTACCCATACTCGGGCTGCTAGCTTGGACCAGCAATATCGTAGTGTCCCCAACCCACATCTAGTAGGCAGTCTCACCCTAGGCAGTCTCGGGCTTGCAAACTAGGTGTCCCATGCATGTATAATCCTCCCTCATTTTCATAAAGCCAAAAGAATGGGGTTCATTGGCGTCCACAAGTTTTGGACATCCCTCATGGGATAAGTGTCTGTTCTAAGGATTAGACTTGGTAGCACAACATGATGTCTAGCCCGTAAGCATCCGGACACAAGTTGCATTAGCAATAGTTGTCCACTACCCTGCTCAGCCTCCAGCCGGTCCTGCATAACCTATGACCTGGGATTAAACACCTGACCATGATGCACGTCTTCCCATGTGCATTATCAGGAGTATATACCTTCCACATGTTCCCTAGAAGCTTCCCCATAGCCATCGTCCAAATAGTACACGTACAGTAATTGTATACCCTGTCCATGTTCCATGTCATAATGATGCACACAACCCCTGCATACACACGGTACACGTCCCTCCTAGATGCAGATGTTCATATACATGGCCATGTACAACCCCAGATATGTAGTCATACGGTTCTACCTGACATAGCCGAAACCACACAACACCGACAACCACATCACCGACACCACATATTCGACAGTCCATAAACACGAAACCACACATAACCGACAACGAAATAACCGACGGTACACAAACACGAAACCCCATACACTGCACACACCACAATAACAATTATTAAAAACAAAACACATCCCCATTCCACAAACCACACACAACAAGCACACCAAAATCCTTACAAGCCCACACTAAACCTTACCCTAACCCTAAGGTCCGTCACTATCGCACACTTACCTACCGCTCCCTAACCCTAACTCACTTAACCGCCCCTACCGCTCCCTAACCCTAACTCACTTAACCCACCCTATCGCTCCTAACCCTAACTCACTTAACCCACCCCTATCGCTCCCTAACCCTAACTCACTTAACCCACCCCTATCCCCACAGACCGTCAATCTCCACACTTACCTGCTCGACTTCGCGTCCGTCACTACCGCATACTCACACAGCCTTTCCCCATGTCGGCATCCTCGGCGTTGGTGTTGTCATCCGTCGTGTCGGTCTTCTGCATTGTCGATGTTCTGCACCCCGCGATTCGTCGGTCTTCAAGTTTTCGATCTTCTGGAGCTCCGAATTCCGCTGTCGGTCTTCTGCGCTGTCGACGAAGTCAGGTAGAACCAGTCATACATCTATAATTGTACATACCTATATATGCATAGCTACAGCTACACATCACACATACATGCAAATAAGTAGTTGTCAAGTATGTGTCCTCTTTACAAAAATGTATACTTGCAAAGGTATACATATGTCTCTCAGAAACATATGAACATTAACATGTACTATACATATGTACACCAAATGACTGTCATATTTGTTGCCGATAGTGTGGAATGCCTGTAGTAAAGCTATATATCCTAACTACCATCCATGCAGAATGTACCATGGATGGTGTAGTGGTCAAACCAGTGACTAAGGTGTTTCTGTTCTTGAGCCCAAAGAATGCAAGGGCTGCTAATTTGATATGATGCCCAGAATAATGGCCGTCAGATATAGGGTGATTAAGTAACTTACAAGCTGATGTTAGCAGGTATGGATGGCGGTAAGTGGCTGTCATTCAACAGAATAGGAAATATATATATATATACATATATATGTATATCCATGAAGAATGAACATGGTCACAATAAAGCAGTCATAACAAAAATGAAGGGAAACAACAGCAGAATCCCCTGTATTATTTAGTACTGTCATATCAAGCTGGCCAGAGATGAGTAAACCTCCTGTGTCTCCAACCACAGGTAGGATGATAACAGTGGAACTAATTTTATCCACATGCTAAGACTGACTTTCAAACAGGTACAGGGCAGTCCCAGTCTCCATTCAGACAAGTCTAAAATCAGAAGACTAATTGAACACCCTAACCATTAAATGAATGTATGTCCCAGGACTATAAGCTTGGGATGTCTGAATATACTTGGAGTGAGCCAACATACGGGACATGTCCAGAGCAGTAGGGAGTGGCGCATGTGTAGTGGTGTGGTTTATTTCTGACAGAAGAATGGATGACTGCTGTGTTAGTGATGTTTTGCTGTGTTTGTTCTGGTAACTATGAACCATGGGTATACATGCAAATGAAGCAGCACAGCAATAGTGTAGCGGTTAGAGCATCCACCTATCGAGCAGACATTGGCAGTTCGACTGCAGCACACACCAATTACGATGCGTAATCCATATACGAGCATATCCTGATAATTTTATGCTGTATAACAATATAATACCATTGAAATGTAAACTGGGGTGATGTATCACAGTAAGAATGCAGAAGGTGTTTGCATGACGGAAAATGGCACTTAAACATGGTGAAACGGAAAACCGCTGTTGAAAAGTGTAGTACTCACTCTTTGTCCAACGGCCCATGTTCTGCCCAGTAACACAATAAACCCCTTCATCCAGGGTCGACACCAGGACCCTACACACCACAACCAATGTAACTTACCACTAAGCCACGGCAGTTATACCTAACTCTGATGTTATCACAAACATAGCAGACAGCACAGACATTCAACAGTATAGGAAATGTATTCCATCATGTAGATGTATGTGTGAGTATTTATGTCCAGCATATAGGTACATACATATATAGAGATATATCAGGAACATACCATGTGACAACAAAGCATTACAAATGAATGAAAAGGGAAACACCAGCGATGCCTGTATTATGTAGAGTTGTTGTCCTATGTAATATCAAGACTCCATCAGACAGACATGTGTCATTCATACACGCAGTTGTACATTGGCCATATACATTACTCTATACATGTAATGTACATTAACACAGCGGTTTCTGTTCAATCATTATGTGAGAACAGTACTCTAGCAACACCATCATCATGATAAAGGTAAATGGGGTAACCATAGAGGGACCGTTAGTGTTGTGTGTACAATGGGGTCATCTGCATCACGTGTACCTGGAACATTTAGGAGTGATGTGCATACAAGGATGCATACAAGGATGAACAGTGGCTCATTATTTGCCAGCCACTGAGAACCCCAGACGTCTGTCATGCCACTGTTACATGTGCCATATGTCCAGTCAGGGATACGACAGCAGTAACACATCCCTATCACCATGTACTGGCAGCAATCCTCACACTATTCTTCTGTTGTGCACAGGTGTGTGTTCAGTGTGTAACACAGGAAACAAATGGTTCCACACACTGACCAGTCCAGATGGCCCTACAGATGGGTGTCCCTCATGAACAGAGCACTGTCATGTCTGTTATAGAACATGCAGAATAGCCATTACCACACACAACATGTTAAACAGGCAGTAGTCTCAATGAAGCATAGCTACACTTACATGCTGTAGCCATGTTTGGCACATCACCCTCCTGTCTTTAGGCTATTTCCCACTGTGTATGATGTTGAGGAACATCCAGATATCATCTGTGATGCCGTTTCAAAGCACCACATCCAGGTACCACTCACAGCAACTGTCATGGCCAAACACCAACATGGTGTTCCTAGATATTGTACTGTGTTTATCATGCAAATGGCTATGGGAACATCATCACAGCTGTTCCACATGCAATCACCTAGAGGAGGACTGCAATAGGTGCAGAGGCCATCACCTGATCATGTCCATCACTTACAATACACATGCTGCTGCTGAGCAAGTGTACACCTCCACATCCAGAGAGTGTGTGGAAGGGACAGACAAAGTACATCAGAGAAGGGCTTGGAGACTATAACCTAAGCATCATCTGTCACATACCTACCAGTACAGGGGTCAAACCCCTGACCGACTAGTCATTACTAGTACAAGTGCATGCCATTACTACATGTGCCACAAAGCTGACATGTAGCTGTGCTGCAAGAACATATATGTGTGCTGGTGAGAGACGTGCAACAGAGATATAGTAGACATACATTAGGTGTAGCACATATGGCTGTCCACATGAACGGATGCCAATGTCACCACAACCACACTCTCTAATGGACTTGCATTGACACTCTTTGCCAGGGCCACATATACACTCCCTAACTACTTAGTTTGTCACACTGCAGTAATGCACAGGTACTACATGCACCACAGGGGATATCTGGAGGTTCTATGGGCTAGGGCATGTGAACGTGTTTGACATCTGTTGGTATGCCAATGGGGGTTATACTGGGAGTGACTGTGGTTGGGAGCATCATAACCCACACGCAGACACAAGGTGCCAGTACTGACATGCACTTACGCATTGCTTCATGGCTGTGTAGTGGTTGGCTGTGCAAGATGGCTGTACAAGGCTGAGTGAGGGGTACTCCTTGGCATCATGCCACCTGACAATGGTGTGCAGTATGGTACAGGGGTGTAGTGTCTGCAATGTCCCACACAGATAGGTACTGCATGAACTGCCCTGACATCCTGGTTACCATTGTGTATGGCCATAGCTTTGCAATGCATGCCAATTCTGTGTTTGATAGTCCTTGACATGGACATTGCCTGGGATGTGAATGTCCCACAATACTGTACAGTGACATACAGGTGTACCTGGCATGGCAGGCACATGTGTACACAGACTGTTATCCTCTGATATGCCAATACTGACCTGGTGTGGCAAAACCTGCTTATAGTCAGCAGGTCGACCCTGCACCTGCATTGATAGCATGATACAGGTATTCCCTGGTGTCAGTGGTATCGGTCCATACAGGGCACATGTGTATGGCATTGTATGGCCTCTGTGGATCACATTTGATGGCACTACATATGTTGCAGGCATCCAGTGGAGAACATAGTAAAGGCACATTGTCTGCAGTTATGTGCCTATTGTACCACTGTACAGGGTGCCATGTCCTCTGCAGCCCACTGCAATCACACCATGCCTACTATCTGTCATCAATGTACATGGTACTAGCAACAAAGCAGGATATCCTAGGCAAGTATTTTTCTGTATGATACATGGGTTCAGGACATATACCGGTTACTAGTAGGGTTGCATACTTTGTTCACCAGGCCTTTTGCCAGATGTAGGGGTACGGCTTGCCAACACAGTCCCGTGGCTGACTGACATCTGTCCACCTCATGAGGTGGACATTGTGTCATAAGACGGACACCATATAGGAAAACTACAAAATCTCCTCCCCAACATGTCAAGTGGTTAGACACTCACAGCCACCCCCACACAGGCTCAGATAGTCAAACAAACACACCTGCCATGTCCAGGATTCAACCCCCTACCTACCTAGTGGATCACACTGCAGCAATATGCATTTAACCCAGTCATGTGGGGGTTGACATGCCACATGCGGGTGCACACGGGGCCATATGTCACAGGTACATGTATAAAGCTACTAGATGACTGCTTCCCTGTACAGTCATGTTGCACAGCTGGCACTTGCACCACATAGTCTGACACACTGACAGATATAGGTGGCTAGTATCTGCAGTGAATGACATCTGCAGCTCATGTTTTGGGGCCCTTTGGCTGTGTGCTGGATGGGACAGGCTCGGATGGCTCCTTGTCACTGTGACCCTCTTACACACATCTATGTCCATCTACCTTTGCCGTATTATAGTGTGTTGTCCTTACATATATGCCTGTATTCCTATCCACTGTGTGTCCAAGGCAGGTGTGGTGCATACTGACATGTGTCTGCAATAAGAACTGTGACCGGCAGATATGTCTGGACCACTGGTGTTTGCAGACATAGCCTTCATGTGTTTAAGTGTGTGAGCATGCCCAGTATGACCATTCAGTATGTTGTCAACTGACATTGACTTCATACCTTCAAGTTTGTGAGCATGCCCAGTATGGCCAACTGTATCGCATGTGTTACATGTCCAGGTAGTCTGTACTGTGGTGCTGACCTTTGCGTTGTACACTGACAGGAGGTATGCTGTGTCTGCAGGGTATCCATTGGTTATGTGGCATTAACTGTTGCTACATTTCTGCATAGCGGGGGGCACCTGACTGTATCTACATTCCTACACAGAAGCAGTGGGGGGCACACCTGACTGTTGCGATATGTGTATGTTGGATGGGGGGCACACCTGACACATGTACACATTTGCTAGTACTCTACTGGTATATCAGGCACTCCATTTCAGTGTGTAGACCTACCTATTGTGTTGGCTAGAGGCATACCAGTGTACTGCAGATCTTAGCTTTAATTACCAACATATTAGTTTCTGGCTTCCTAGCCTTCACAACCTACATCCAACTGCCTGGCCTGCTGTAGTCTGTCTGTGTGGGTCTGTGGGAGTGGTTATCCATAGGGCACATTCAGAGGTCATAGTACAGCATTTGTTTGTGTCGGTCTACACCTGTCCAGCTGGTTGAGACTTGTGTTGGCTGTATGGACACACATGATGCTCAGCCCATTACCCGCAGTAGGTTTTGTCTCCCTGTGTAGTACTGGCTACTATGGTGACTCTAGTATGTGTTACAGATGTCATGGTGCCACTATGGGCTTCTACTGTCTGCTGCCTTAACATTCGGCCACCCAGTTCCCTTGCATGCCCACATCCATACCATAGCTACAGGTACCAACACATTCTACTACATCTGGTGATTGGTAGGTTGATTGACTTACATTGAGGGTGTGCCAGACTTGAGGATGGTGCTGGAGGGCTGTCTATGTTGGAAGCACATAGTACCCTCCCTATACATGGCTTAGCACAGGTAGTGTCATGTTTGGCATCCCTTTTACTGTCTGTGCTAGTCAGAGAGGGTGACATTCCCTGGGTCCCTACTGTGTCAGTGCATTTGCTATGCATAGCCTCTTTGCCAAGGCCTGGGCATACTGGGCATGCCTCCTTCTGCCTACAGGGGCAGGCTCAGGTTGTTCCTCCTCTGAGTCACTCTGTGCCTACGCTTGCCTTGGCAATAGTGGGGTGCTATGTGACCCTGCCCCATACTGTTCCTGCTGCAGCTGTTTCTGAAGGATCATATTTTGTAGCATGGCACATACAATGACAATTTGGGTACATGTAGCTGGTGAGTACTGTAAGGCTCTACCAGATATGTCCAGGCACCAGAACCGTGACATGAGCATCCCACACACATGCTCTGTTATGATTTTGGTCTGTGCATGTGCCTCATTATGGAGTTTTTGTTCGGGTGTGTGCGCATTTCTGATGGGTATCATCAGCCACAACTCCAGTGCGTAACCAGCATCCCCCACCAGGTGGCCATATGGGATGTCCCCAGTGGCAAATCTCTGGTACAGCTGTGTCATATGCCAGAGTTGTGATAGCTTCCTGGGCTGCCAGCACACACATTCATGATAATGTCTTGGGCATCGCATGCAACCTGACAGTTGATGGAGGTGAAGCCCTTGCGGTTTATGTAGACTCTACCCCACTCACTGGGTAGTGCTTTCATGTGAATGTGTGTGCAGTCTATAGCATCCACTACCTCAGGGCATTCTGCTATTTGGTGGAAGAGATGCATATTGCTGGCCAACGCCTCACAGGTGCTGTGGAAATATATGTACTCACTGGCATGAGCTGACATGACATCCAGGAACTGGTGGAGTACCCTGGATGCTGATGCCCATGAGATCTCCATGATATCCCCAGTTAGTCTCTGAAAGGTACCCGTGGCTAGTATTCATAAGCCTACACATACCTTGGTATCCAATGGGATGGGTTCCCCTCTGTTGGTTCTGTGTGTGAGGCATGTCCGGCACAGCTCAACAATTTGCTGTAGGAGGTCCCTGTCCACCCTATAGCACTCCACTATCTTCCAGCTCATGTAGCCCCTTTTAGGTTACCCTGGGTCTGTACACTCTTCTCCTTCTCCTCACTGTGGGTTGGTGATCAGCATTGTCATCCTCATCACCCTCAGCCTCTTCCACATGTTGATTTATGAGAGATAAAGCAGCCTGTATCATTTTGTTGCTTTCGTTAGGTAAAATGTCCTCATTTGTGTACACCGGTGGTGTAAAGGTTGTGGGAAAAAACAGAGTGAAAGGTGTTTGTATAGTTTGTAGTAGTGTGCTGGGTTGGGCTGGGCTGCTGCCTGTGTAATTGGGTGATTCTGATACATTTCACCTGCTTGCTATGCTAGTTCTCCTGGATTGCCTTCCTCCTGCTGTTTCCCCTACATCCAGTCTGCAAGGTGTTTGCATGGTTTATAGTAGTTTGCTGGGCTGCTGTATGTGTATTTGGCTGATTCTGCTACATTTCACCTACCAGCTATGCTAGTTCACCTTGATTACCTTCCTACTGCTGTTTTCCCTTCCCATTGACTTCCCATTTATGCCCCAAGGTGCACCGCGCAAACCCAGTGCTCAGATGTGAATGGAGCTGCTATTTCCTGTTTTTTCTTTTTTAAACCCAGTGTGCTCCACGCAAACCTGTTTAGGCAATCTAAACACCTTTTAGCAGAAATTGGCCCTCCTTGGCCACATGTACACCATAGATTTCTTGGTGTAAGACGATACAACCTTAGACACACCCTCACCTTAGTTGTGCTTAGCTAAGGGAAAACACGGGCCATAGAGCTCCAATAAGCTTACAGCATACATGACACACCCCCTTATGAAGTCATCTAGCTCTTTAGCTTAGACCATGGTATTACTGCACCTACTCGGTTGAGTGCAAGCTAGCACTAAAGGGAAATCTGTGATTCAGTAACATTGCCTTCATTTGCATAGGATTGACTGCTAATGCATGGTTAAAAATGCAGTCATCAGCCTTCCCCCTTAGCAACCACTATTCCATGGTCTTGTTGTATTATGCAAGCCACTGACTATTATGGCAAAATTATGATTTTGGTTTAACAGCTTATTTCCTGCTTTTTTAATTATTTTCAGGGCGATCCTGTTTATGCACCGCTGCCCTACGCTTAAACGGCAGAAATCGGCCCCAAAAAAATAAAAGTTATTTTTTATTATTTTGAAACTATTTTTCATGCCTATGGCCATATGGCCAATAGCATGCCTAACCCTTCTAATACATGCTTTTTTATGAGCTGTCAAGCCTCCATTTTGTTGTTTGCAGAAATGTATTCGGCTACTGGCTGAATATATTTCTGCAGTCTAAACTATTTCTGCTCTGACAGCTGCCTGCTTCCTGGATCGCTAATTCACCTTATTTGCATGGTTTTCACCAGCAAATAAGGTAATTAGCATACAGGTGCTGTGTCCATGCAGGAATAGTTTAGAAGTGCTCGTGCACGTCCCAGGAGCTCGTTTCTGAATCGCACATCGGCCATATTGCCTGCAGCAGCTATGGTGTTCCTGCACGCCATGCAGAGCTTACTGAATCCCACAGTATGTGTTGGCAGGTGTTATGGAAGACATGAAGATACTAAGTCTGAGACCCCTTTATTCTATTTTTCATTGCTGAACAGTATTTCTTCAAAATTCAAATTTTGGACTGAACCAACAATTGTAAAACATGACATTATGCATATTAATAAACCAAGTTTATGTATTCAGAGTAGTTATCATTTTATTCATGTAGGCAAATTTGGTCAAGGATTGTGCACCTGAGAGACAGGGGAGCTATGTATGGGGCAAATGTTTGTAGGATCACAGACAAGACAGCAGCCACCACTGCACAAAACTGCTGCAAAGGAGGCAGTGCTGGGGGCTGTGAGCTGGAGCATCTGTAAATTGGATGTTGGTTTCAACTTGTTATTATTTAATGTCTGCTAACATCTGGCAGTTAGTGGAGAGTATTAAGACTGTGAGTTTGAACCAATCTGCTTCCTGTCATCAAGCTATGACAAACGTGGGTAAGTCCAGCATTACCCATGCTCAGTTGAGGATTATTGCTGTTATACAATGACATTAAGAAAAAAAGTCTTACCTTTTATAAATAATGCCATTGGGTAAAGGTAGCTGCTGCAAACCTCTGGTTCTATCACTTTTCTAAGCTTGTCAGAGCAATGCTTTCAACAGTTACACTAATTATGGGCCTTTTCCTCATTTTTTATGCTTTTGTCTATATGTCTTGCCCTAAGAGGTTGAGAGGTCTGCTATACTTACTATGTGTACTGTTCCTTGGTGGGTGTGTCATCTAAGCTGCTTTCTGCAAAGCCAGTGTCCTTTCAGTTTTCTAAGTTTGTAGGTGTGATATTTAAAAAGTGTCCCTAGTTATGGCCCTTGATGGCTTTGTCTGCTAGACTTATGATGTTTACCATTCCTTGGGGGTGTGGCAGCAAATCTGCTTTCTGCAAAGCCAGTGTCCTCTCAATTTTTCTAAGTTTGTAAGAGCAACATTTATAAGGTGTCCCTAGTTCTGGCCACCTTCCCCACTCCAGTATAGATGGCTTTGTCCAGATTTCCTGCTCTAAGAGGTTGAGAGATCTGCTAGACTTATTATGTGTACTGTGCTTTGGGGAGTGTGCCAGCTAAGCTGCTTTCTGCAAAGCAGATGTCCTTTCAATTTTTGGGGTTTGTAGGTGCAGTATTTGAAAAGTATCCCTAGTTCTGGGTCCTTTTCCCACAACACTGCTGATGGCATGTCTCCAGATTTTATAGTCTAAGAGGTTGAGAGGTATGAGTGCAGTTCCATGCATACCTCTCAACTGTCCAGACAGATTTTTGCCTCATATTTTTGGTGTGTTCCTTATAAAATTTTTATTTGGCAAATCACTGAGATAATCTGAGGACTGAAGTCACTAAATAATGACATACATTAGATTATCACATTTCACATCCTTCTAAAACTGCATGTTAACAAAAACTCTGTTCTAGCAGCTTTCTAAGTTTATATGAGCAATATTTAAAAGATGTCCCTATTTTTGTGCATTTTACCCCTCATTTTGTCAGGCTGTGTCTAGGAATTTCAACTATAACAAGGTTGAGAGGCATGGTTCCATGGCTGTATTTGAAAAGTATTTTAATACAGCCGTGACTTCTACATGGAACCTACACAGTTGCTTTCTACAGTGTTGAATTATTCCAGCCTCTTTCCCTGTTTCCAGTTAGAATTCCACAATGTTTACATGATGTCTGAAGGGTTACCGTGGTTTTCAGAGGGGTGTGCACCTCTGCAAGGCACTTACTGAATTTAAATCTCCCACTCCCAGGTAAAAAGACCATGTAAGCTTTACTGAATTCTCCCTATAAAGATGATGACCAGAAAAAAAAAAAAAAAAAGAAAGAAAAGCACAGACTTGCTGTGACAAGTATAGAAACTAATGGAAAAATCATCAGCCAGATTCAATAAAGCCTACATGGTCCATTTCCTCCGTGAGCAAGTCATAGTAGCGCACTGTTTTGGATTCAGTAAGCAACTATACACATTTTATGGAACTGTGCAAACAAGGCAAACACTGTGGCATGCTAATTACAGCATAAGCAGGCGAATTGCTTGCTATTTAACCAATCCAACACAGTGAAGCTATTGAACAAGCTATAAAGCAACCGTGTATTCTCAGTGCTGGTTTTGCCTGTGAATTCCAAAACCTTTTAGAATACAGACATGGAAAGGGGTCTACATGGAAAGAATGTTAGGGGCTACCACTGTCTTGATTATACAATAGGCTACAGGGTGGCTAGGGACACACTACAGAAACTCTGCAATCTCTGTTGTCTGCAACTTAGAGCCATGGCCAACAGAGGGGGACCCATCCCAATGGAGATAAAAGTATGTGTACCATTTAGAATTTTACTTGCAGGTACCTTTCGGAGATCAACAGGGGACATGCTTTGGGTGTCACAGGCATCAGCATCCAGGATTCCCCATCAGTTCCTTAATGCTATCCTCCAACATGCCAGTAACCACATATACTTTCCCCGTACTCCTGAGGGGAGGGCCAGAAATATGCAGGAGTTCTGCCGTGTAATACACTACCCTGAAGTACTGGGTGCCATAGATTGTACACATATAGAACTTAAGGCACCACCAGGAGAACAGGGCTGGCACTACATAAATAGTTAGAGCTACCACTCTATTAAGTGCCAAGTCTTGTATAATGCCAAGTAACTCATCTTAAATGTGTGTGCTGGCAACCCCTGGCAATTACCATGACTCATATTTCTGGCACACCTCCCAAATATACCAGATGCTGACTTGAGGGATATCCCATGGGGTCATTTACTGAGGGATGCAGCTTATGCAATGGAACCATGGCTGATGACACCCATCACAAATATACACACACCCACTGAAGAATGCCATAATGAGGCAAACACTCAAACCAGAAATATCATAGAGCATGGGTTTGGGCTGCTGAAGTCACGGTTCCAGTACCTAGATACATCTATGGGAGCTCTTCAGTACAATCCACAGACATGTACTGAAATATTCACAGTATGTACCACACTATACAACATCATCATGAGAAAACAGCTTAAGCAGTATCTGCAAGGGGAAGGAACACACATCCCACCACCAATGTCAAAGTCACCACAGCCACAAGTAGATGAGGAGTCAGAAGGGGAACCAGCAGCTGCTGTGGGTGTAGGCAGATGCAGGCCTGCTCATTATGTCCTTGCATTGGCTAAGAGGCTACACATAGCACACTCACTCACCACCTAGGAGCCAAAATCCTTACTCCTACATGCATACATATAGTAACATTAATGCCAGGCAACTGTCACAACCTTTACTTACCCATGTATTGGCTGTGTAGTGCTTGCATCTGACAGAGTCAGCCCTGAAATAAAACTCTGGAAACTGTAGCATTTATCAATTAAGTCTTGAACCTGGAGTGTATTGTGCAATAATATGAATGACTGGCGTATCCTTTTATTTCATTACTTGATACTGTCAGCAAGTAAAAGTTGGGAGATTTGTACAAAAATTGCCTAATGTGACAGCAGATACTCATTTGACTTGTGTCCATCATTAAGTAGTAGGCCTCAGGCATCAAAGATTCATAGTCATACCTCTCAAAAGTAATGATGATCACTGCATGCCCTCAGTTTAGCATCATACGTTTGTACTAGAAAATCATTAAAGAGAGAAGTTAGAAAGTAATGATGGACATTGCAGTTTCTGACTTCGCCACCTTCACAAGATCATTCACAATAAAGTTGGGAGAATTTAATGCAATCCACTGTCTAACTTTCCAAGGCCAATATAAGTCAAAGGTACAATTACCAGTTCAACAGCACAACTGCAGATATACGTAGCACTAAGTCAGCTATGCACCCTGACCATCAGATACAAAGCTTATGTATCCCTGAATCCAAAAGATAGAAAACAGGGATATGGTACAGTTATAATCACTTGCGCAGTTCGTTGTCTGGGGGGCAGGAAGCCAAGGTTGAAACAAAAGGTCAGTAAATGTGTGTCAGTAAGAAGGAGAAGCAGGCAGACATTTGGATAAACCAACAAATAGCTAATGAGACAAATTAAGTTTTAAGCTGTATGGCTGAACATGTAACTGCCGTGTGTGTGTGTGTGTGTGTGTGTGTGTGTGTGTGTGTGTGTGTGTGTGTGTGTGTGTGTGTGTGTGTCTGTAGGGGTCCCCAGGTTAAATTGGTGTGTGAGTGTCTGCATGAATACAGCAAGCTCTGTGCTAGCTCTACATCTTGGTATGTCAGACAGGTGTGAGCCGTGCATGGTAGAGGTGGCAGTTCATCATTGTCTTCCCTGAACCTGAGAACTGGCTCTACCAGGAATTGCACTGGCTTGTCCACACCCATGGTCAGATGCACTGCTGTTACTTAAACATGACTCATGTCTGCTAGATAGCTCCCTTCAGGGAGTTGCACAGAGCCATGACCCCATGGCCTGCACCATCTGGGTGTGGACAGCTCACCTACTGATGAAGCAGTGGAAGTATTGCCACTATGGGAGCATGATCAGGCATGGCCATGTTGGCTAACAGCAGATGATATGGCTGACTTACATGCACAAGGATGCTGTTCCCCTCCCAGCAAATGTTCCAACACAGACAACACTCATTCCATGACAGACACCCCTCATTCCATCATAGACACCCCATGTTCCAATATGTCATTCATCTGATCCATTGAATTGGCAATACAGTGGATGTAGTCATGCATGTCAGCCTGTGCCACATCTAAAACCCTGAGCATTTGTCTGGAGCACCTATGGGAACATGCCTGTGCCTCCATGACAATCCTAAACATATGTTGACTGACACTAGAAGAGACAACTGGATCAGGTGGAGGAGGTACAGTAGGCCTCTTCTGAATACCCATAAACAACCCTCCTTTGTGGCACCTTGCCCACACTTTGGCTATGGCCAGAGTCACAGGCACTGAAGCCACAGTAGCCACACTTCTTTGATCAATTGTCTTGTCCTCCACCTGTCCAATATCTGTGTATCATTGGAAAGAGTAAATGTAGACCTACTAGCTGTGTCTGATGGAATTGCAAGGGATGGCTGTATGTCAATCTCAGTGTCAGATTTAACCTCTACACCCCTCAGATGTGCCTCTATTTGGACACCATCATCATCATCAGAGGCTGCTGATACACTGACATCGGGGGGCAAAGGACTCTCACTTCCACTGTCATGATCACCTGTGAGGAAAAGCATCAAAGACATAAAAAATGAATAGCTACACTACTATAATCCAATATATGCTAACAAACTAACACTGATGCCACTATTGCAGACAATGCAGCAATACACACAACAGGCCTGACATTAACATCACACACTGTAATATTTCTTTAAATTGCTCAACAGTACTGATATAAAAATGATTGGCTTGCCATCTGCAGATGAGATTCTCCTCTGCAAGCCAGATGGTCCTGGAAGAAGTTAAGCAAAAGGTAAGGGTAACATCATCACAATTAACAGTTACACAAGGGGTTATACTGTTACCCCTTTATATGACCATGAACTATACTTTAAACAGGAACTTGGTTGATAACTCCAACCTAAGCTAATCAATCAGAATGTGTTGCTAACTGTAGCAATCTTCAATCTCCCCCCCAAAAAAAAATTCTTGTGACACAGTAGTTACATATTGATTTCAGTTGTTTTACTATACAGCAGTATTCAACTGTTGACACAACAAAGTCTACCTGGAAACCCTCCTGAGACATGTTGGCAGTCCCTGACACTGTTACACTGATATCCAGTACATGCTTTTCTGCACTGTCCTGGAAGCTGTCTCGATCTCCGAGGGTGGTCAGGAACTCTTCATTCAGTGTTAGTGGTGGCTTCATAGCAGGCCCTCCCCTGGTAACCATCTGGTCATGGTCCACTGCAGCTGCTGTTGTCTGTGCAGATGTAATCATGTTAGTGGCCCTATGCTGCACTTGCTCATATGTCCTGCTGTGGCCACCCATGGCATTCACATCCTCCACAATCTGGTGCCAAATTTGCATTCTGCATGCCATATCTCCTCATCCACTTTCAAGCAGGAAGGCACCATGTTGCCTAAAGGTATACACTACCACTTGATTTTCAGCATCAGTGAAGGGTGGTCTCCGAGGATTGGCATGCCTGGATGGCATACTCCTAGGTGTCCTAAAAGATAACAGAAGGATAATGCACATAAGTATCATATAACTGCAAAATAACTGTTCCCAAATAAAACAGAAAAGGTAGCAACTCATTATTACTCATTGGAGAAACATAGAACAGACTAGAGATGTGAAATATGAACAAAAAAGAGAGTAACAATAGCAACATACCATTGTTTGTTCCATAACAGTAACTCAGCTTTGCTCCTTCCCCAAAAGAACAGGCAAATGTTACACATCACTAACAAACCATCTTTGAAATGCTAAAACTGCTATGGAAGGAACTGTCCCTGAAAAAAATTGTACATATTTATCAGACAGCTTTCCATTTTCATGTATTGGCAATCATGTATATCTGTGAAATGCCTTGGCAAACATGCCCATGGCATCAGTATACTTCTAATATGTACAGATAAAAGTGTAAAAGCCATTGCTTCAGATTTATCTTAATTACATTCCAGCATATGCAGTATGTAACTGAAAAAATACAAGGATACCTTCCGAAGTTCAGTAATCCTCTGTGCAGATATATCCAAATAAGTAGCTTATGTTCAGTCTTTTCCATATAAACAAGTCTCCTCACCCTCAGTTTGCCTAGCTACATGGTTGCTTTTTTATCTGGTGTAGCTTCAGGGCTGTCAGCACTGTGAACATGCAAATGAGGTGTGAACTGATCAGTATTGCTGAATACCAAATACTTGGATCTGTGTCAGAGATGCAAACATAGCACAAACACTCCCTCTGTGTTTGTTTTTAATGGACTGCAGCCATGATTGATTACTGGTTGGGAGAAGGAAAACACAACAGCCCTGCAGACTGCCTTACTTCCACTGGGTGTGTCAAGTTATATCTGCAAAGTGTTAGACGTAAGGTCAGAAATGTAAGTAAGCAGCACACAATTCACAGATTGTGCTCAGTAACATCCAACCTGCCCTTCATTTGTTGGCAACTGCATATATTATTTCCAGTTAATATCCTCACAAATTTTAAGGCCAGTGATATAGAATGGCTTACACACTGCATGTCTTAGATTACTAGTCAGATAATTGAAGAATGACCAACAAACACAGAGAGGTAACACACAGCTGTATATTTGCAAGCAGTAATCATAACAGGTTGTGTGACCACTAAGTGCACTACATCCAAATATAATAAATGTACAAATAACAGTTGTATGGTTTCATATTACTGCAGATGATGTTGCAGTTGGTTGTGTGCAGAATGATTTTAATTACTTGCTGCAAAGTTGTGTTTGTAGCAAAGAGGGATAAGACACCCCTCCTGTGTTTTGAAGTTTTATTGGAGTGAGAGTTCAAATCCAGATTTCTGTAGACATATCTCATGTGAACCATCATTTTCTAGTGTGTATGTCATACATTAAGATACATTAAGTTTCCTCATTTCAACTATTCATCCCTTTTTTGTCTTTTTTCCCTTTTCTGTCTTGGTTTTTTGTTTTTTTTTTTGTGGGTCAGTGTTTGCATGATGTGGTTCTTAGAGCAAACATGGGAAATAGAGAAATGAATATTGGGTTTGGCTGTGCTTACCTCATTTGTGCAAGGAGCAGCAGTGCACAAACTTGACAAATGGACCACCCAGGAAGCAGACAGGACCCAGATAGTTAAAAACTGAAACTGGATGCATTCCATTCAGTGTATTGGGCAGTGCGGAAACCTGCTAAGTGGATTTGCATAGTGGTTAGCAGAGAGACCTTAACAATGATTAGCAAGTTAGGGAAAGTCAGGTAGCTAGTCCTGTGGCAACAGGAGTAAGTGTAGGGCTGGCATAGAAGTGGTCCTAGGTTCTAGTACAGGGTGCGTAACATTTTGTTTACTGTTGTGACATTGCAGTTAATAGTAATGGACTGAAAATAGACAACTGTTATTACAACTTTCTTATGACAACAGGTGTAAGTGTATATTCACTCTCACTTATAACACTTTAGATAGTAGAGCTGAAATTAATTATATGTATGATGGAGGAGGCACTATTATTGTGTTAGATTAACTTTTCAACTGCAGTTACTGCATTCCTCACTGCTTGGCACTGCTTCTCTTGTCTTACCATTGTGCAAACTTTGGTGTGCGCACTTCAATAAATGCAATAACTAGAATTAACAGGAATGCATCAGTCTTCATTGTTCTATGTCTGCTGATAGAAATGGCTGGAGTTAGTGGGGAAGGTACCAGGTTTAGGGCACATAGGTGGGTGTCCAGGAGTCCAGGACATTTATCAAACTGCTAGAAAAGCACCATAGCCAAAGGCTTCTGCAGGGGGACTATACTAGCTCTCAGTACAATTATGAAGCTCGGAATAGTTTAGCTCAGGCTGTATCCAGTGCCACTGGTATCCCGTGCACTGGAGAACAATGCAGGCATCATTTTAATGACCTACAGATGAGGAAGAGGGATGATCTCAACAGTTGGCTGGAGGAAGTTAGGACTGCGGACATTCCACAGCTGTGTAAGTATCAACTAAAGAGAGTACTTGTAAAACTTAGAAAGCTGAATATAGACAAGACTGGTATGCATAATGGTCATCTGTTCTGTTTTGTTTTTTCCCCAGCTGCCAGATAATGAGTTCAATGTCCATGCCCACAGGGGGAGATTGGCGAGACTGTGGGAAGCAAGTCATATGAATGCAGCAAAAGAGAAGTGTTATTGTAGCATTAAAAAACAAATATAGATTTAGGTATTTTATTTTTATTTATTTGACATTAGTTTACCAAGGAGGTCCAAATGGACTAGATGTCCATTTTCAGCAGTGGCCTGGGGAGAAAAGTTCAAAGTACAATAAAAACTAGTGACAATAAATGCAATTTACAAAGAAGCATAACAAACTGCCTAACAGCATAACAATGATATAGTTATCACATAATAATAAAAAAAACCTTCAGAGTATGTATGGGCTAGTAATAATGGGGTCCATGCATATAACTGTAAGCAAAGTACAAAGTCATGAGTAATACAATTCTATCACACCTAATTTATTAGAAAAGTTGTCAGCTATTTGTTGTACATAGAAATATTATGTGTATGGAGAAGTGAATCATGGTTGAGTGTAAAGAAGTGAATCATGGTTGAGTGTAAAGATGGGATAGCAGAAGAGATATATAGTGTAAGAGAGTAAGGAGTAGTGCTCTAGAGTTGTATCAAATTGAGCATGTATATCACAACTGTAAAAACAAGTATGCATGCATTAGTCTGTAGCACAAACCAGTTGTAAGGGTCCAGTATTAGATTGTAGTCAGAGATTGTGGGTTCAACTACCACCATTCACAACCATATCATACTGTTATTTCTTCAATAATATTTACATTAAATTAAAACTTCTATACAAGTGACACAAATGCCCTGCTGTAAATTGAAATCTGTATACTTGGAACACTCATATGTGCAATATATGTACATTTCAAGGATTACTTGCAGCAATCTTAAGTATAGTGTGTATCTGTTAGGAGGTATACTTAAATGTAAAACTTAAGAAAATCAAGTTGCATAATTGTATTTATGTATTGTATGCAACATATGATGGTGCTAATCATATCTGTTTTTTCTCTCCCCAACCCTTATCTCTCTTCTTTCATTTTCATTATTTTTATTTTTTTAATGTTTTTTATTTTATTTTATTTGTTTATTTTGTTGTTTATTTGTATTATTTGTCATAAAAGTATGTTATGTCATCCATGTGCACCACAACATTAAATGCTCCACAGCACAGCAGGGTAGGCCAGCTCCAATGGATCAGCCTAACCCAGCTCCATCAGCTCCAGCATAGATGCCCATCACATCTGGGAGCCAAACTGGCAGCACTGCTTCTGCTGCATCTGCACTACCTGCACCGTCAGGTAGTCCTGCCCCAGAGGCTGATCCAGTGGTACCCTCCAGGAGCAGGTTATCACACGCAGCAAGTTGCCAGGTGTGTAGGGATGCACACCACACCATGGTGCATACCCTTGCCTGATAGAGAGGCTGCTCTCCCTCATGTTCCAAAGTAGGAGGAGGAAGAAGAGGAGGCATCAAGCACTCGAGCCACCTGCAGAAAAAAGGTGACTGTGATGACAGTCCAGTGGATGAAGACTCGATTCTCACTGTCTTCAAGTTTGATGGTTGTGGGCCCAGGTTGTCCCCACCTTCACCCCAATCATGGCATCCCCCAATCTTTTGTGTCTGTCACTGTCCCTGTCTCTTGTCTGGTTCATCTTGTTTGTCTGAAATTGCTTCCTTACCTACCCAACTGACCCACACATACCTACATCCCTTCCCCAACATTCATCTCTCTCTCAAATAAAAAATAAATGGGCACTTGTCCCCCACCCAACTAATTGTCCCATACATAGCTCTCCATTTCACACACATGTCTTCTTGGTTCAATTGGCTATACAACATGATTGCATTGTTGTCACCCCTCTCTCTGGCGGTGACAATCCAAATTCAGCTAATACTCTGCTTATCACTTTTTACAGTTGAAGAAATGGATAGCTGTGTTTTTTTTCTACCTCACTCCTGCACATTCCTGTATTGCTTTCCCTTTGTTCTCCCCTCTGCTTTAAGGCCCTATCTAACAATATGTCACATATTTACAATACAGCCAGGTGTTGCCCCCCCCACCCAAGCACTGCAACCTTGGTGCTCATTACTTTTTTCACACATATATCCCCTACACTGTATAAATTAATATGTTGTGTGATATGCAATGCCCATCAGTCTGGTAACATGCATAACTAGAACTATTGACCCATAAGCCTAAATGGGTTCCTATTAGCAGATCAAAAAACTGTAATCATGAATACAAAAAGAGCGACAGGTATTGCGCAAAATATGGATATGGCAAATGTCCAATACCGCAAAAATTTAAATGTCATAGTGTAATGGTTGGCCTGTCTGCTGTATAGCTCCATAAGGTAAGTGTGTGATAGATAGGACTTTAGGATTAGGATGTGGGTTAAGGTAAGTGCATAGATAGGTAATGTATGTAAGATTTAGTGTAGTGTTAGAAGTAGGGTTTTTTTAAGTGTATGTATGTGTATTATTTATTTTGTTTTGGTATGTGTCTGTAGGGGAAGTGTGCGGTAGTTATGGACCTTGTTGTATATGTGGGGTTTAGTGTAGGTATAGAAGTAGGGTTTTGGTGCTTTACTTTAGGGTTAGAAGTAGGGTTTGGTTAGTGTATGTATGTGGTTTATTTATTTTGTTTGGGTAGGTAGTATGTAGCGGGTGGTGGGGTTGACCAACTATGACAGTTTGATATTTTAAATTTCGCAGTTTAATGCGTTCGGGAATTTCATGGCTGCCAGTATATGTGTCGACGTTTAGGTATTCGCGTTAAAGGTTTTTCCATTTGCTAATATAGACCCGCCTAAACAGCCTTGTCTGCAAGGCTATCAAAGGAATTATCATGGACCTTAGCCACAGTAGCATAGGTGACCTTCCACTCACTTGACTCAACCCATTTTGTTTCTGTCAAGGGTAGATCTTGCTTATTAAATCTAATGGACTTCTTTGATAATGACCCAAAACACCTGGATGAGAGATACCAGTACATACTGTCTCTGTTGATTTATCCTGCCTGTTGACACTATCCTACATTCAGGTATCATAGAGAAACTATCCCATCTAGGGACTAACCCATACTTTAGTATACGGATAGCCAACTGACTCACTGACATAATGCACTGTCAAAGTTGGGCAGTGCACCTCCACCAGTACACTACTTACCCTGGGAATACAACTAGGATCTGTGTTGGATCCTCAACTATTTAGAAATTAATTCTTTGAAGTTGAAGCAAAGGTAGATGACCTGTGGCTTACCAAGTTTGCAGATGATTGTCAACTGGGTGCACTCATATTGAGTCCGCCAAAGATGTTAACATAATACAGAAAGTGATGACACAGACAAATGATTGTTACTAAATTCATGGACTGAATCATAAAGCAAAAAATGCCTCATTGCTCCCTTTGGCAATGAAGTACCCCTGCTAATTATGATAAATATAGTGCTCTTGCAAGCTCAAACACAGTGTTGTGAGACTTGGGAACACATGTTGATAGCAATCTACACTTCAATCAGTATGTGTCTATAGTGGTGAGATACACATTCTTCATTGAACACATCATAACTAAGGGCATCACATCCAAGACCAGGGAGGTCATAGCTCCACTGTACACAGCCCTTGTCAGACATTAATTAAGTACAATGCTCCCTGTGTCTGCATCTCACCAGACACCTGAAGCAACTGGAGAAAGCTCAGAGGTATGTGACCAGGATAATCCAGGTCCCCCAAAACATGACATACATGGCAAGACTGAAAGACCTGTCACTGTACTCACTATCATGCAGGCTGCTGAGAGGTGACTTATGCCTTGCCTACACAGCAGTCTCAAACCCTGCTTAACAGGAAATGCTGGACATTGGCAAATCAAATGAGATAAGAATAACTTGCTCCAAGGATCTCAACCAAGCTTGTAAATGCCCTAGGCCATTAGCATACTAATCTCCTATGGACCTATGAAGCTAAGAACATATGCAGACCTCCCTGCATCTTATCTCCAACATGGCCTAGTGATGCCACCCACTATAAGTTGCCCTAGAACCTTGTAAAAGTCAGATTTGTGCTGTGAAGCTTGTATAAAGTACTGAGTTCTGTAGTCTGTGTAGTTAGTTCTGTTCTCACTGCAGTCAGATGTGTGTGTGTGTGTGTGTGTGTGTGTGTGTGTGTGTGTGTGTGTGTGTGTGTGTGTGTGTGTGTGTGTGTGTGTCTAGCGAGAAGAGCAGCGTTGTGTATCCTACAGTTACCACTCCAGTCCCATGCAGTTGTCCTACAGCCTTGTAAATGTCAGACTTGTGCTGTGGTGCTTGCATAAAGTAATGAGTTCTATAGTCTGTGTACTTAGATATGTAGGGGTTCTATTATCACTGTAGTTAAGTGGCGTGTGTGTGTGTGTGTGTGTGTGTGTGTGTGTGTGTGTGTGTGTGTGTGTGTGTGTGTGTGTGTGTGTGTGTGTGTGTGTGTGTGTGTGTGTGTGTGTGTGTGTGTGTGTGTGTGTATGTGTGTATGTGCACTTGGTTGACATTACAGAGAACATTTTGCAACACCATGTGGGACAGTGCTCTTACCATCTTCCTCTCACCAGAATATGCTGATTTGTGAATGTGTAGTATACCCATCAGAGCAGGGTCAGAGATGGCCTGTAGTCCAGGCAGGTCACCTCATCCTTTCCGATACAGATTTCAGGAACAGAGCTTTCGGTCTATCTGTGTACATCATGGCTTAGTTTGTAGGACTTGTATTTTCTTGGTGGGAAACCCCTGTGGTCTGTCCAGCTGCTGAAGATGGCAAGTGAGGTACATGCAAAAGAAGCATTACACTCTATTAATGTTCTGGTGAGGTTTGAGTATAGTGCTGTGATATCATACTCATATCTGGATACAATGGCCTGACTTATGTGGTGCACAACATAGTCTTTCCATACCAATGTGGGCCTTTGGTTGAAGTTCAGATTGCTATCTACATATATTCCCAGATCTTGCACCATTGGTTTCAGCATAGTAAGGAGTATTGTCAATGGTGTACTTAACAGGAAATTCCATTTCACATAAGGCCCAAATCCTGACACATTTTGTATTTATTAGTAGACTGTATGGCGTTGGCACCAATCATGTGTGCATGTTAGCCCCTCTTATAGTATGTTAAGATTATTGGTGGACGCACTGATTGCAATCAATATGCATGAATCATCAAACTTGGTAAGCCACAGGTTGTATTATGTAGCCTGGACCATCAAGAAATAGATTCCAAATAGTATATGGCCCAGCACAGATCCTTGGGATACACCAACTGTCACAGCTGTAATGGTACAGGCTAATTCACCAACTTTCACAGTATACGGTCTGTCAGTATAGACATTGGTTAACCATCTAGTGACATAAATGTGAAACTCTATCTGGTAGAGTGTGTCAATGATGCCTGACTGGGGATTGTGTCCAAACCCCAGGACAGATCAAGATAGGCAGTATGCACTGTCTTGCCTTCATGCAGAGCTATCACACATAATCAATGGGCTGTGCAACATTACAGATTGCCTGTAGTGTGACTCAGAACATACACCTACCTCACACAGTTTGATACACACTTCAATGTACCCTGCAGAGGGGTTGCTTTGTTCCCATAGAATTTGTAAGAAAAAAGAATGAATGTGCCACCTCTTGCTCTCAAATATTTAAATAACTGAAACACTCTTAGTACAAACCGCAGTTTAGGTGGAAGCTTGGTAGCTCTTACATGAACTGTTGAGCTGTTACAACCAGCAGTTTAAATTGAAGCTTGCTAAAACTGTTGAGCTGTTAACAGCAGCTGAAACACTCTTGATACAAACAGCAGTTAGAGTGGAAGTTTTCTGGCTCTTACAAGAACTGTTGGGCTGATAAGAACAACTGAAGCACTCTTGATATAAACAACAGTTTAAGTTGAAGCTTACCAGCTCTTACAAGAACTGTTGATCTGTTAAAAACAGCTAAAACACTCTTGATACAAACAGTGATCTAAGTAGGAGCTTCCCATTTCTAATTAGACTGTTAAAAACTCTTTATTATATAAAACAAATAGTAAAACAAACAGTAAAATACAGGATAAGTGATTTTGGTTATGCTTAACCTTCTTCAGATACTGTTAGAAGTACAAAAAACTTCCTTTTTATATACAAAGCAGTTGCCACTCCCATTCTGAAGACATCATTCCTTAAAGTGAAAGCTTAGATTGTGTTTACTTTTTATTTCTTAGGCCTCGCTCTTTTAATATAGGTTTTAGGGGTACTACCCCATTCAGTCCTGGGGGATGATTTGCTCTCAGATCCATAATCTACCTTGCTTCTTCAGCTTCCATTTTATTCATTAGGTCACCACCTCATATACTTTCTTTAATGTTTGATAAAGCCATTAATATGAAACAATGGTTTTCAAATCTAGAGATATGTTGGTAGAGAGAATTAGTTTCTACCTTGTTTCTTATATTACATAGGTGACGAAGAATACGTTCCTTGAATTTTCTGTTTTGCCTATATAATAAGCTATGCAGATACTACAGGTTGCAACATATACTAGTTTCCTGCTGTTACAATTTACTAGCCCTTGGAAAGTATATATCTTATTTGTTACAGGATGTATAAATGTATCTTGTGTGTTAATTCAAGCACATGCTTTACAGAAACCACATTTGTGTGTACCTCTATTAGGCCTTGTAGGAGCAGATCTGAGTGATATCATTTCTCATCTCTATCCCATCTTTTTGGCATAAAAGCCAGTTTAGATTCTTTTTGTTCTTAAATGCAAAGCTGGGTTTTTCTCTTACCAGTTCTTTAATTCTAATATCTGAAGTTAAAATCGGCCAATATTTCCTAATAGTGCCACATATAGCTGCATTGTCTGTGCTATAAGTGATCATACACCTTACTTTGTGTTCTTTGGAGCAGCTTTCATTATTCTGCTTCATCTCTTGGTCACTCCTCTTAGAATAATGAGGTCTACTTTTATGTTCTTGTATTCTCAATATTTGCTCTTTGCCTTTAGTAATCCTTTTTTTTTCTTTATACCCTCTTTCCATAAAGTTATTCAACAGTTTCTCATGTTCCATCAAATAAACGTCTTTGTTTGTACAAAGTTTAGATACTCGTATTGTTTGATTGTCCATTATATTGTGGAAAATATGTCTGGGATGCATACTTGAGTAGTGTAGCATAAGATTACGCCACATAGGTATTCTGTATATCATTGTTTCAATACCTTTTATAGGATCTAAACTCAATTTCACATCCAACAATTCTATTTCATGACGTGAGCTTTTAACCTGGAATTTCAAGAAGGTAGTTGTCATGCTCAAAAAATCAATGAAATTGTTAAGTGAAGTTTCACTTCCTTCCCATGCAATAAAGATATCATCCACAAATCTACTATACATTAGTAGTTTATTGGTCCAAGTATTTCTGGTGTCATCCAACCATTCCTTTTCCCATTGGGCAAGTACCAAATTGGCATAACTATTAGCGCAGGGGGTCCCCATTGCTACCACCCATCTCTGCCAGTAATAAGTATTGCCATAAGTAAATACATTGTTTTCCAGTACCAGTTCTAGTAAACTGCAAATTAATGGGGTATTAAATAGAAATGGACTAGCAAATTTCCAAATGGATTCTATGCCAAACTCGTTTGGTATGCACATAAATAAATTATTTACATCCACAGTTACCAAAAGCATGTCTTCAAATGAGCATCTATTTTCCATACTTCCATGTAGATTTTGCAAGTAGTCTGTTGAGTCTTTTATAATAGTGTTTGCTCTGCTCAATAGCTTCTTTAATTCATTCTCCAGATAGATAGATAGTGGCTCTGTGACCCAGCCTCTTCCTGCTACTATCGGATGCATCGGTGGTTCGAGGCAGTCTTTGTGTATTTTAGGCAGTCCACTAATTACTGGTACAGTTGGGTCAGAGACTTCAAAAAAGTCATATAGCTCCTTAGTTATCATCCTGTTCATTAGCATCTCATATAGGCTATCTTTTTCATTATTTATCAATACATTTAGATCTTTTTTGCTTAGGTTCATAGGTTCATACTAGGCTATCTGCCCTAGGGCATTTATAAGCCTAGCCAGAATGTGTTTGGCTTTCTCCACCCATTTTAAATTTATTTTGCTATGCCTTTTTTCGAGGTTAGTATACTGTGCCTCTATCTAACAGTGACACAGAAGTGATACCTGGGGTAAACCTACGATCTCCCATCCACTCTTGAAGAGAGTCAATGAGGGACTCTGCCTAACCTGGACTGGGATTTTATTCCAGAGTGAAGGGAGCCTCTGGGTTATGAATCTGTCCCTCCAGCATGTCCTATTTATTTCAGTGCTGAGGTTCAAGTCTCTCGAGCGCATAGCTCGATGGGATTTGGATTTTCTGAGGTGCAGCATGTCCATTAATTCCGGGTTGGACATGGCTTTATACGTCAGGCACAGATCGCCTCTGAACAGGCGGTATGCCACTGAGTAGAGCTGGAGTTTCTTTAACCGGGCAGCATATGGCATCTGTTTGAGCCCTTTGATCCTCTTGGTGAGGTACTTTTGGGGTCTTTCCAGTTGCTGCAGGTGTCTGGTAAGGTACATCCCAAAAGGGGCATTGTACTCAATTGTGGGCCTGATGAGGGATGAGTAAAGAGGCACGATGACCTCCCTGATCTAGATGTGAATCCCTTCATGATTAGGTGGGCTATATAAAATGTTTTTCTAACCACTTTGGCCACGTGGTTGTCAAATGAGAGATTGCTATCAACTTGGGTCCCCAGGTCCCTAATTACTTCTTCTGTACTTAATGGATTTCCACCTATGTGGTAATTTGTGGGCACTTTGTTTTTGCCAAAGGGGATGACTATACACTTTTGGGCATTTAGCTTGAGGCCATGGCACTGGCACCAGTTGTCTGTTTCTATGAGGCCCTTTTGGAGGATGCTTGTGTTGGCTGGAGAGTCGATTATGGCACCCAGTTTGCAGTCATCTGCGAACTTGGTCAGCCACAGTCCTTCCGTGTTGGCCTGTACCTCCGAGAAATATATACTGAACAAGAGAGGTCCCAGGACTGAGCCTTGTGGGACACCACTTGTAACTGGTTTGGAGTCTGACATGGCTCCAGCAATTCTAACCATGTGGGTTCTGTCCTTGAGCCAGTTTGCAATCCATCTAGTGACATAGGGGTTTATATTTAAGCTGGTGAGTTTATCTATAATGCCCGAGTGGGGTATTGTATCGAAGGCTTTTGCGAGGTCCAGGTAGGCTGTGTGAACCACCTTCCTTAGCACTATGTATGTTTCTTTTTTGCTGAGTAGATCTTCCACTTTAGTTGTGTAGTTATTGGAGCTCATCACCACAATAGCTCCACCTTTATCTGCTGGTCTTACTACAATATCTGTTCACTGCCTCAGTTCATTTAACCCTTGGAACTCCTTTTGGGTCAAGTTACGATATTGCTTTGAGTTATTCCCTTGCCTGTTTTCGTATATCTCTTGTTCACAAAGTCAAATGAACATTTCCACTGAAGGATAAATAGTAGGAACAAAGCTACTCATTTTTTATATATATGCTTGTCTTGACATCATCATCACAATCTTTGCTACCGAATATATGCTTCAAAGTAACATTTCGACCAAAACACTTCAAGTCTGTTACTATTTCATGTTGTGGTGATTGTATGGAGGGTATGAAACTTAGACCTTTCTCAAGTACACTTAATTGCTCTCACTTAGCAGTAACCCAGAAATATTTACAATGAGTGAGACTTTCTGGTTATCTAATTCACTTTTCTTTTTTTCCTCTCTCTGCTTGCCAATCTTGGGCTCTGGAATGTTTTTGTCTGTAATAAAAAAGAAAGATGTTGCATGAGGGGTACATGTGTTGATCCTTTTTTAAGGATTGTTCCAGTCATATTATCAGAAATTGAAGGCATTGCTGTTTCTCCTACTTCAGTCATAGGATCTTCTTTCTGTGTTTGTACCACAATTTCACCTTCTTCTTGATAAACTATACAACCATTTTTCTGTTTCTTTGCCACTGTAACATATGCCTTATTAGTATGCACATCAATCTGCACTGCTAGTCCTCGTATGTTTTCCTGTTTTATTATTATTATTATTATTATTATTACTATTATTATTATTATTATTATTATTATTATTACTATCATTATTGTTGGTTCTGTTACTGAGCTTCCTAAAGGGTCTGAACCCTTCTTTCAATGGTTCTGAAATCAATTGCTCTGGGGCTACATCTCGCTTCATTGATAAGTCCATGCCTTCTCGTTGTTCTTTCGGCCATTCAAATAAATGACCATTTTTAAATCTTCATAGTCTCTAGCTAGTTTGCCACATTTGACTACTTTAAGTTTAGTATCATAGGCATCCAATTTTTCTTGTAATGTAATCAGTTGTGATAGATTTCTTTCTGTCAGATCCATTTGTTCTAGTTCTCTTTGTTTCACTTCAAGCAGATTACTAAGTTCTTCCTCATGGGACTTAAAAAACTCTATGAGAAGTTTCATATAATTAAAACTTTTTTCAATATTAAGCTTTTGCCATTTTGCTAGCAAGTCAAGATATGCATTGCCTTAGCTTGGCATGCATCTAACTCACAGTCCCCTAGGAATTGCTTGATGATGGTGGCAGGCCTCCATATGGAAGCGCTGCCATTGTAAGCGTTTCAACTTATATGCAGCATTTTCCACTTCCTTAAATACATCAACAAAAAATTATTCTTAGTTTCCTCAACAGAGCTCACCTCTATTTCATTGCTTTCCAAGTTCAATGTTAATAATGGATTCAGTGCACCTAATTGAAGGTTTGTAGCTGTCCTTTTGTTTACAGCTTCTAAAGAATTGTTTCCGTTTAATAAATTCCCCATATTCTCTGTGCAAGCAAAGCAGTGTGGAGTGATAGGCAATTAAAAATACTGCTGTTTGTATCAATAGTGTTTCAGCTGCTGTTAACAGCTCACCAGTTTTAGCAAGCTTCAATTTAAACTGCTGTTTGTAACAGCTCAACAGTTCTTGTAAGAGCTACCAAGCTTCCACCTACACTGCAGTTTGTACTAAGAGTGTTTCAGTTATTTAAATATCTGAGAGCAAGAGGTGGCAGGTTCATTCTTTTTTCTTAGACATTTTATATTTGTTTGAACGGCCTTTAGTATGTTCCCATAGAAGGGTGTAAATCATCATGTATCTGAGTGGGGTGGGGATCGCACCTGATGCATGCACATATAGACACATCCTGACTCTCCTGTGTGTGAGGTAGACCAACATGTCATCATGGACCTTTTCTACATGGACACTATTAATATCCCAGCTGTGTACAACAGACATCTGTGCACTGTCAGTGCTACATCTGTGGTCTGTTACATTTATCAGATATCCTCCAAAAGCTCATGTATGGCATGCAGGATGACAACACTATCATCCTAAGTAACTTGACCGGGCCAAGGTAGTCAACATGAGACAATATTGAGGTATTCCTTCCACACTGTCAGAAGTGGCCATCAACAAATATATCACCAGGTGGCACTGAAATATGTAGAAATGTGTGAAGTGACCTATATCTTGGGTCCAGTGATCAAGGCTGTACATCAGGGCTGTCTGCTAGGTCCTTTCCTGTCCATGATTTAAATCACAGACATCAGGAATTACATACAAATCCTGTGTCCCAACAGCTGTCTAAAGGTTTACATATTGTGGGCAATCATTGACTCCAACTGTGGTATTGGTATAATACAGACAGTATCAACACACACCAATGATTGCTGCCACAACCATGGCAAGAGAGGTGAAAAAACAATGTGAGGATTGCTGACTGTTATCACTGTTTTTACTGATTATTTCTGCACTTTTTACTGTATTTGCCTGTTTTTCAAACTCTGCATTTAATATATGTTTTAGGCACTTGTGGGCACTTGTACTGTGTAGCATAGACTAGCCACAGATTCTGCTGTGTCTAGTTCTGCTTGTATTTGAACTGAGCACTAACCCCAGTAAACTTTTTCTGGAGAGGGCTCTCTGCACTCTTATGGCAGGAGGTGTGTGGCTAGATACCAATCCGTTGAAGCTTGTAGGTCTAGGGCTGTGTTTTGAGCTTTTGACTGGCTATTTTGTCCACCAGTAAGTTTTTTTTTTTCATTTATTTTAAAAGTCCCATACTTGCATTGGTTTGTGCTTCTTTAAACCAAGCTCCACTGAGTTAGGTAACCACTACCTAAGTGCCCTAATGTGTTGCTGAGCTTATTGTTGGAGGCTATAGGAGAACGTCAGTGCATTAAATTTTCCCTTAACTGTGGTCTGTTCTCCAATGGGACATTTTTACCATTGTGCTTCCCTATCAGTCTATGGTTCAGTACAGCCTCTGAGCTATCCTCTCTAGTTTTCCTCATCTATTCTAGTGGTTTACCCCTTCACATAATCCTCAACTGGTCATTTCTAGTTGATCCCTGGACCAACCACACCTTTTTACATAACACTATACCCCACCATTTTTCCTGACTACCTGATTGAGGTAGGCATCCTGGGGCAATATAGCAATTGTTTCATGTACACTGACAACCCACTTCTATTACGATACTCAAACTCAACATATAAGAAGTTCATCTACTTAAAAAACATAGAATCAGTGCTTCCTCATTCACCATCCAGCATACATGACCCTAACAAGGTTGCCAGCACTCACATCTCACCACCCTCACCTTTCATGCAACCAACACATAACCCCACATATGTGGAGGTGCTCTCTAAAAACATACCCAAAGCACAGAGAGGTCCCAAACACAAGCACACCACAAATAGCTCACTTGCAGATAAACACAGGACATATAACAACTCACACAACAGTGTATCACCAAGTAAGCCATTAAGGCATAACACAAAACCAAATATACTATACATATGTGAGTCTATAGTGAAACACACTGATGTGCCATTCACCAGGTTGGATAAGGAGAAGGTCACAGTTACTTGTCTGTCTGGTGCCAGGATCTGGAACATCACACATGTGCTCAAGTTTCTCAGCAGCAAGTACTGTTATGATTCTGTTATAGTACATGATGGTGTGAACAACTTGAGATGTAACTCTCTGGACTATATGAAGAAAGATATGACTGAGCTCTCTGATTATGTCTCCCAAGTATGTATGTCCCTAGCCTTAAGTAGCATACTACCCTCACGTAGGATGATGCAAAGGATGATTAACTTTAACAACTGGCTTAGTTTCTGGTGTTTTTCTATGATGATCCATTTTCCTGTCAGCCTGGGATGATATGGTTGATAGACCTTCATACTTTGCCAAAGATGGTTTTCACCTATAACCCTAGGATTTTGATCTCTGGGAAAGGTTTTTGCCTCCTCCATAGTGTCTTTTTTAGGCAATGTCACAAGTACAAAATTTCCAAAATAAATTGCTCCTCAAACACCAATGGCAGGGTCATGTTGCTAAACGCTAGAAGCCAAAACCTAAAACTGCACTCATTGGAAGCTGCATTTACTTTGAAGGATGCTGATGTCTGTGCTGTCACAGAAACATAGTTTAAGGCTGCAGAAAGCACCCTGGCTATACTGGGTTACAACACCTTACACTCGCTCAGATGAGAAAATGAGAAAGGGAAAGCCAAAGGAGGAGGAGTATTCATTTTTATTAAAGACAAATACTACTCCAGGTTGGTAAGACTAAACGAGTCCCTTAAACTTCTCCAAGTACAACTCTCTGTAGGTAAAACTTCTCTCCAAATTATCACCATTTATAGGACCCCCTCCATGAACCAGGACATCCACAATGCCTTCTTGGATCTCCTGGAGTCCCTCAATATACCTCCTAACACCCTGGTTCTTGGAGACTTCAACTACCCATCAATACATTGGTCTAAGTAATCCTGTACCAACACTCTAGCCCAGAGATTCTTTAACATTGTGAACTCTAATTCACTGGACCAGTTGGTGAACACCCCCACTAGGGGTTCAAACATTCTATATCTTGTACTCATGAACATGAATGATCACTGCACCACCCCAAGTGTACAGTCATCTCTAGAGGGATCTGACCACAGCTCAGTCACACTAGAAGTAACAATAGTGTCTGACCCTTCCCAAGCTGAAACTAGGCTAAAAAAATTCTCTAAAGCAAACTATAATCACTTAGGAGATGATATTATTAGTTTCATAGCTCCTAACCCTACTGATGGCAAGGATACCTGTGCTGAGGTTTATACCAATGCCTTGTATAAACACCTTTACCGCTGCAGCAACTCAGCTGTACCTGACAGGATAAAGGTAAATTCATCACCTAAGAACAAACCTGCTTGGTGAGCATTCACTATAAACAGGCTATATAACAGGAGAAAAAAACTGCTGTCTAAAAGCAGAAAGAGTTGGTCCCCAAATTCAAAGGACTCCCTCCTTGGCCTAAATATAACAAATACGATTCCTAGTGAAAAAAATCCAAAGCCAACTATGAATCTAAACTGGCCACCCTAGCCAAGGGTAACCATAAGGCATTCTTTGGTTATGTCCACAACCTCAAAAGAAAATCCCTGATTTGCACAGTACTTGTTGTAAATGGCACAACACATACTGATAGGGTTGCCAGCTGTCTGGTTTTTGAATGGACTGTCCAGTTTTCTGACAAACTCTCTGCTTAGAAATTTCATTCAAAACCGGACACGTGAAGTCCGGGTTTTTTTTTGCCACTGCCATGAATCCGATCTCAAGTGTTTCTCCCACACCATCTTACTCTGCGAATCAGAAGTTGCTGAGTATTATACAGATCAAGGAGGTTCTACCACAATGCACCATCATGTCAGGCCCCTCTAAGTAAAGGGCAGAAGCCAATGGTCAGCCTCGTTGTAAACAGTCCAATCACATTTTGCAAAGCATCCTATTACCACGTCACATCCGTTAAGAGAGAAGACAAAGCTAACATAAGCGGTGAGGGGGTGCTGTATGAAGGAATCTCAGTCTGGGGCATCTCTTTTCTTATTAAAAGGGTTGTAAAATTGCCTTAAGTAAACAAAGCATCATGCCTTTTGACTTCAGGAGGTAAGCAGTGTCTGCATATTATCTAACATTTTACCATTTTATTTTTGTGCTACTTTTACCTTTACTTTTAGTACAAAATAGAGTGGTGGGGTCTAGTTTTATTTTAATTATACGGAATGCAAGAGTGCGGTTAGTTTAGTATTATGCTGCAGAAGTTCAAAGCATGCAGATAACTTATTTCTTTATTTAGTTTTATTCCTTTAAAACAATGACACACTGGACGCAGTTTTGCATTTTTCTGGAGAGTTGCAAATATTTGCTAATGTGAAATAGATTTGGCACCTCATTTAAATTAAAACATTATTTTGGGAGGCTGTATATGTTACCTGGAATTAAAACCCTCAATTATTGCCATTCTTAAGCGGTACCCTGTTTAATGACAGTACATTAATTTTGGTTGGATCTTATTGCACATCATATAGACAGATCAGGAATGCCAACTGCTTCAGTTTTTGTTTTTAATTGATTTATCAAAGAGTGCAACAAATCGAGGAGCATAGTGGCACTTAAATGAAAGAGTGCATTGTATAGTGCCATCTACATTTATTGTTTTGTGGCATGTGGCGGGCACTGGGAAATTGTCTTCCATTAAGATAGCTTTTACTTTCCCAGGTTTACATAGTAGTTTCTCTGTTTGACAGCCCATGTGTAGGGTTCACAAAGTCGGCTCGTGATGGTGATGGGTAATATTTTGGCTTTAGGGATAGTGGTGCACTCTGCTGTCTGCACTGCTGTTCTCCAATGGACTATCTGAGCAACATTTGTTTTGTTGCATCTATTATGTTGTCTATACAAATGCTGATTATTTGATTGCGCTGAATATCTGGCACTGGTGAAGCTTACACTTTGCAACTTGATCACTGTTTTTAACTACAGTCACAATCCAGGGCATTAAAGAAGCTATTTTTATGTAAATGCAGAAGCCGTAATGGGGAATGTGCATTTGTTTGTGCTCAATCTGAAGTCATACTTGCAAGCTGTCACATATTTGCACCATCAGTTGTCTTACTGAACTCCTGAGTTTATTATTTAGTTGTAAGTTAACAGTCCAAAAGAGTGCTTTGAGATTTCTGATTTTGCACTTGGCTTGTAGGATTGGGACTTGTATACTGTCACCAGTACAAGGTAATTTATCCATATGGGTGAGCTCCGCCTAAGGTGCCACAGCATAAAATAATATGAACACAGTATTGACTTTACCAAGTTCTACATTGGTTACAGAACAAACTCTTATTTTATATTTAACTGGGAAAGTCTGACTTGAAATGAGCCAGTTTTCAGCAGAGGCCCAGGGAGAAATACATCTTTATAATGTAGGAAGAAACTGGCATGAACACAGGGAGGTCATGCAGATTCTACAGAGAAAGCACCCCAGCCAAGAATCAAACTGGCAAACCTCTTCCTGTGAGACTACAACATTACCACTGCACCACTGCACCATCCAAATAATTGCATTATTCTACTTCTGGTGTATGCTTTTGGTTTGGCCTTGTATTTGCCTCTGATCTCTTTGGGTGCCAGATAGTACATCTCAGTGTCATCCCAGTCTGAGATTTACTAGATTGTGTTACTCAGTCTGTACTGGAACAGTAATTACTGCTAAGGGGGATGTTTACTTTCTGCCTGTATAACTAACTTTAAAATACTGCTGTGGGAAAGGCTGTTTCATATGGGTATTCTTGTGAGTCACCCTGAAGGCTGTTACACAGGGTTTTAGGCTTTATTTAGCATCCTGTTTTTCTCCTGTACTATGCTGTTGAAGCCAGTTATGCTACTGTGATGTTGTTTTCCATACTCAATGTGTTTTTACCAGCACAGTTCTGTTGAGTGTCTGTAGTAGGCTTTTTTTAATACACTGAAAGGAGTTCACTTGCTGAATGTTATGTATGTGTTTATATTACTGTATACTGATTGTTCTGACACTTTTCTACCAGCACATTTGTAGTTTCACTTTATGTGTGCTAGTCACCTTAGATACTGTGCTAGGAGTACAATTGTTGAATGTTAATTCATACCTATTTCACTGTACAGCATTCTAGTGTCTGCTGTTGCTCATCTTTATCCTCATCTGTCCAAAGCCATATACAATTTGCTTCTCACATTACTCTTTCCAGTTAACTTCCCCATTACCTTACTGTTATCATCTATAAATCCCCCTGTCTTTCTCAGACTGCATTTCTCCCACCAGAGTTTTCATACCAGCACTTGCTTCCCCCCAACCAGAGCACAACTAGGCCCTAAAATTACTCCTTGTCCCTATCTCTTCATACTTTTGTCTATTGCAACTCTCACCTACAGCCACTCTCTCATGCTACACTGTGTTACCCCCCACCCCCAGGATTTAAATTTTGCTTGTGACATAAATAGGCAATGCACTGGAACAAGCTTCACATCCATGTGAAGCAGAGTCCATCCCTAGCCTTATTTAAGCATAACTTTGACCAATAGGTGGGAAACTGGAAATCATCCCTGTTGCAAATGCCACCTATCCATTTTTTTCTGGACTATCCACAAATCAAATCAATTCTCTAGTAGTCAGGGAAAACACTGTACAAACTCCAGTACTCTGTTTCACAAAAGGAAACAGACTATCAGTGTTTGTTAAATTGGCTTATTTACTATGCGTTTTTACAGAAAAGCATAGTAAATCGATTGAAAGCAGGCATCTGGAACAGAAAAAAGGGCTTTCCCATCAGCTGATGTCACTGTGATGTTACCAAGTGGGTGGGGCATGGATGGAAGAGGGGGTGGGAATGGGTGGAGTTATGAGTGATGTGAGGGACGTGACCTTAGTCCGGTTTTAGCCACAAAGAAACCTGGCAACCCTATATACTGAACCTGGTGATATTGTTAACCTGCTGGCAGACAGATTCAGTGAGAACTTCTCCCACCTGTCTCTATCCAAAATACCACAAGACATCTTTCCTACATGTCCTCCCTGAGAAATCGCTAAGAAACAGGTCCTTAATGCCCTTTCTAAGGCTAAAAACATGGCCTCTATGGGACCAGACAACATCCCTGGCTGTGTCCTAAATTACTTAAAGCAAGAGTTAGCTCCTCTTTAACCACAGTCTGAGCACCAAGTATGTTCTTGCAGATTGGAAAACTGCCACTGTCATCCCCCTCCACAAAGGAATTATAGACTCATAAGTCTGACCAGCTTCATATGAAAGGCAATGGAGAGAATCATCATGGACCTTATCAATAAGGATATAGGAGACCTCCAAATGCTAGACCCATCCCAGTTTGGTTTCATCAAAGGTAGATCATGCCTACTAAGCTTTGTGGACTTCCTCAAGACAGTCACCAAAGCCCTAGATGAAGGCAAAACTGTGCATACTGCCTATTTAAACCTAGTGAAGGCCTTCAACACCATTCCCCACTGGGGTATCATAGATAAATTTACTTAACTGAGAGTAAACCAGTATAGTCAGATAGGTTGCAAACTGGCTCACCAATAGAACACATACAGTTAAAATAGGGGACTCTTCATCCACCTTCAGACCAGTAACCAGTGGAGTACCACAGAGCTTGGTGCTGGTGCCCCTATTGTTTGGAATCTACTTTTCAGAAGTACAGGCCAAAACAAATGGCATGTGGCTAACAAAATTTGTTGAGGATTGCAAACTGGGTGTGATCATTGAATCCCCTAGTGGCAATTACACCCTCCAAGAAGGTCTTACTCAAACTAACGACTGTTGCCAAAGTCAAGTGCTTAAGTTAAATGCTAAAAAGTGTATCATCATCATCATCATTATCCCCTTTGGCAAGAGAGACATCCCTGCAAAGTACAACATTAACAACAACACCTTAAGTAGCCAATCCACGGTAAGAGATCTGGGCACACAGATTGACGGCAACCTCTCCTTTGACCATTATGTTTCCACAGTGGTAAGAAGATACTTCTACATTGCTCATCTCATCAGTAAGAGCATTGCCTCCCAAAAAAAGATGTTATAACCCCCCTGTACTCCTCCTTTATCAGACCAATTATAGAGTACTATGACCCTTTGGTATGTACCTTGCCAGGCACCTCCAACAATTGGAGAGACCTCAAAGGTACAATATAAAAAAATTCAAGGTGTCCAATACCTGTCCTATGCTGATAGACTGAAATCCCTGTCACTATACTCTGTATCATACAGACTACTCAGGGGTAATCTCTGCGTAGCCTATAGGGCAATTGTGGATACTGTCCTCATGGAAGTTCTACACATATACGGAGCTAATTATATTTTTCTGGCACTTCAGAGTTGTGTACTGTTAATTGTTGCTTGACTAATTTTATATAATTGCTGGCTGACTTCAGAGTTGTGCACTGTTATTTTTGCTTCACTTTATAGTTTTTCAGATCTCTGCTGAAAGTGTTTTCCCCTGGTCTATATCAGCATCTTGAATGCTGAATATATTGAATTTGATATTGTCGCATCGAGAATGCTGAAAGGGCAGAACAATGAATGGGTAAACAGAAATCTCTGTAAGAGGAGACTTCCATTTACCTCAATGTAGTGCGGTCTCGGAGTTGGTATATTTAAGTAGCGAGGGTGTGGGGGTGCAGGGGGGCTTGCCCCCTGCCTACACCCTTTAGTATGTTTTTTTTGGGGATTATTATTTTATCGGTATTCGAAAATGTAATAGGTCAATCATTTCAGTTTGACATTTAGGGATTCGACCTATTACATTTTTGAAATGCTGATATAGACCCGTTTTCCCCTACCCACCCTCCCTATTCCTGTCTTGTTGTTTAAATTTGGTGGATTTTGCAGTTGCCCGCCCCCACTGTAGATTTGATCTGGGACACTCCCCCCAGTATCATTTCTTTACCTCATTCTACCTAATAAACTCCTTCTGTACTTGTTTTTAATCATTTTTAATTTAATTGCATTGTTTTTAAACTGTGTTTGGTCTAATATTGCTACATACTCAAGTGTGCTAGCTTGCACTTTATTTGAATTGTTTTTACTGCTGCTTTAGCTACTTTTCTGTAAAAAAAAAAAAAAAAAATCTAAGCCTGTTTCCTACCGTTCCTGTAACTAGTGTAGTCCAGATGCAGATTTGCAGTATCCAGGACTGTATGTAAGCTTCTGAGCCCCCCAAGCCTTTCTGTGTTGGAGGGAAGCTTTCTAGCTTATCAGTGGGAGTGATAAGCACTAGGTAACCTATCTACCACATAAGGAGTGGTTCTGGCCTAGAAATTGTAGTTATTGGCCATTTGGGCAGCTTTTCCATCTCTCTACACTTTCTGATTTAAAAGTCTGCATTTGCACTTGTTTCCCCCCTTTACTGTAACAAGTCTAGTCCAGATAGAGATTCTTAGTTTTAGCACTTGAATTTGCTTATTTGTGCTCAGCACTTGTAAGCACTAAATAAGCTACTAATTACTACAGCACTCAACCTTCCTCATTACCTAGAGGAAAACAGTTTTCGTACTTACTTTCCTCACTTGCTTAGAGAAAAAACAGCTGTTGTACCCACTTTCCTCACTTTTCTAGAGGAAGATATTTTTTTATTCAGGCATGTCCAAGTCTTAGCTCCCAGTGTTCTCTCCTGTCTATCTGATGAATCTGGGCATCTTGGGGCAATGCAGCAATTGCCTCATGTACACAGACAACCCTCTCCTCCTACTACCCAACACTACTATGTGTGAGAGATGTACTTATCTAGCCAAACTGGAGGTAAAGCTCTCTCCAACCAAGACTGAAATTGACAGTCACGAGGAGAAGGTAAGCACTTGCACCACACCACACTCATCACATAGTCCCACTAAACCTACATCACCAAAATCCACACACAGAAACATAAAAACATTCGCAGAGGATCTCAATAATAATCTGCTCAAGCAACAGAGACCTCCAAAGCAGAAATGTAAGCAACCTCCACCCTCAACACAACCCAAATGAGACATAGCCCACAGACTCAGTGTGCCACTCAACCACAGCCAAAAAGGCAAAACAACCTACCCAACACACTAGTCATAGGTGACTCTATAGTCAGGCACACTGATGTCCCACTCACCAGGCTAAACAAGGAGAAGGTTACTGTCAGCTGCATGCCACGCACTCAGGTCACTCCACAACAAGTACAAATATGACTCTGTCATTGTCCATGTTGGTGTGAACGACATGAGATGTACCTCCCTGGACTACATGAAAAGAGACATGGAAGAGCTCTCTGAATTTGTAGCCTAGACAGGTATGACCCTAGCCCTGAGTAGCATTCTGCCATTGCCCAGAATTATATCACAGTGCAAGGACAAAATGATTGACTTCAACAATTGGCTAAGCTTCTGGTGTCATTCTAAGGGGATCCAGTATCTGTCTGCCTGGGATGACATGGTCGACAGACCACGATGCTTTGCCAGAGATGGCCTGCACCTGTTGCCCCTGGGATTCCGGATGCTGGCTAAGGCTCTTGCCGTCCCTATAGTGCCTTTTTTTAGGCAAGGTTCAAATGACAAATTCACCACCAACACAGGAACAGGCAAGCAAAAACTGAGGGTAATGATACTCAATGCTAGAAGTCTAAATCTTAAAATGCACTCACTCGAGGCACTCCTTAAAATGGAGAACATCGATATCTGCAGTGACTGAGACCTGGTTCAAGGCTCCAGAGAGCACCCCTGCACTACCAGGCTATAACTCATACCACACATTTTGGCCATGTAACCTGGACCGGAACACCAAAGGTGGAGGTGTGTCCATATTCATTAAGGATATCCACACCTCCAGGCTAGTTACTCAGCATAATGCATCCGAGGTTATCCAAGTGCAACTAACTCTGGGCAAAACTGCAATCCAAACTGTAGCTTGATACAGATCCCCCACCATGCCCCCGGATTCCCACTCCTCTTTTCTTGATGTACTGGAAAATATTAGGGTTCACCCAAACACCCTAATAATGGGTGAGTTCAACTATCCCACCATTAACTGGGAAAACTGTTTGTGTACCAACTCCTTCACTCAACGCTTTCTGGAAGTCATAAACTTCAATGCCCTGGATCAACTTATCCACACCCCCACCAAGGGCAACAATATCCTAGATCTTGCCATCACCAACATGAATGACCGGTGTTCCACACCTGAAGTCAACACCTTGTTGGTCCGATTCGACCATAAGCTAATCGCCCCAGATATCTACATCCCGCCCCACCCCCCATTAAGGAAACCACGGTAAAACAATTCTCCAAAGCCAACTTCATGCTTCTTTAGACAGAAGTGGTGAACTTCATGACATGCATGCAGATGGCCAAAACAGTTACGACTGCTGAATCCTACACAATTACACTTTATAAGCACTTATACGAGTGCATGGATCGTGCTATCCCAAACAGAACCAAGACGCTATCATCCAAAAAAGGGAAGCCAATCTGGTGGTCCCCTGCCATAAACAAACTGTACAACAGAAGGAAGAAACTGTTGCAAAAGAGAGTAAAATCCCATGAGTGGAGGAGCTCCCCGGTCACCCTAAGTAAGAAGCTGAAATCCCTCATAAAATCCTCCAAAGCTAGTTACGAAAACAAAATTGCTACTGATTCTAAAGACAACCACAAAACATTCTGTAGCTATGTCAAGAATCTCAATGGCAACACTTAGATCTGCTCTGAGTTACAGCACAATGGCACTAAATATGCAGACCCAACTGATATTGACAACACCCTGGCAGATAGGTTCAGTGCTAACTTTACCCCCCTCTCACCCCCTAAAGGGCCCATCTCTATACTGGAAGAATGCAAAGTTCTTGTAATCACAGCTGCGCAGGTAAAAAACACACTTTCTAAAGCCAAGAACACAGCATCCATGGGACCTGACAAAATCCCAGGCTGCGTTCTGCACAAACTACAGAACGAACTGACACCCCACCTAAGTACCATGTTCAGTCATAGCCTCACCTCAGGCTTTGTGCCCACTGAATGGCGCATGGCGACGGTTATCCCACTTCATAAAGGGGGAGCTACCACGGACCCCAGGAACTACCGCCCCATTAGCTTGACGAGCCTGGTCTGCAAGGCCAATGAACGTATCATCATGGAACTTATAAACAAAGACATTGGTAATCTCCAACCTCTGGACTGCACCCAGTTTGGGTTTGTAAACACAGATCATGTCTCCTAAACCTGATAGACTTCTTTGAAGCAGTCAGCAAAGCCGTAGACAAGGGTAAGGTGGTTCCCACAGCCTATCTAGATCTTGCCAAGGCTTTCGACACCATCCCACACTCTGGAATTATAGATAAACTCACTAAACTAGGTATAAATCCCTATGTCACAAGATGGGTTGCCAACTGGCTCACTGACAGAACCCACACTGTGAAAGTAGCAGACTCCAAATCCAAATTCAGACCAGTGACAAGTGGAGTACCACAGGGTTCATTCCTGGGTCCTGTCCTGTTTGGTGTCTACTTCTCTGAAGTACAGGCTAACACAGAAGGTCTTTGGCTAATGAAGTTCGCAGATGACTGCAAACTAGGAGCCATAATTGAAACTCCTAATGATGTGGACATCCTACAAAAGGACCTCACTGAGACAGATGCCTGGTGTCAAAGACATGGCCTCAAGCTCAATGCCAAAAAGTATATTGTCATCTCCTTTGGTAAAAACTCTGTACCCATGAACTACAACATAGGCGGTAGTATACTTAACACCAAAAGTGTGATAAGAGACCTGGGACACAGATGGACAGTAGTCTCTCCTTTGAGAAACACATCGCCACAGTAGTCAGGAAATCCTTCTACGTGGCACACCTCATCATGAAAGGTTTCTGATCCAGGAAAAAAGAGGTCATTGTTCCCCTCTACTCATCACTCATTAGACCCATTATAGAGTACAACGCCCCTTTTGGTATGTACCTCACAAGACATCTACAACAACTGGAAATGCTGCAAAAATACCTCACAAAGAGGATTACTGGCCTCAAACAGATGCCCTACGCAGACCGTCTCAAAAAACTCCAGCTTTAATCTGTCGCGTATCACCTATTCAGAGGTGATCTCTGCCTAACATACAAAGCTATGCCAAACCCAGTGCTGATGGACATGCGCCACTTAAAGAAATCCCATTCCCTCTTAGCTACATGCTCTAGGGACCTAAACCTTGTCACCAGAATAAACAGAACATGCTGGAGGGATAGATTCCTGTCCCAGAGACTTCCCATACTTTGGAACAAACTACCTATGTATATCAAACAAAGCTCCTCATTAACACTCGTCAAGAAAAATCTTGATGATTGGATGGGAAACAGGAAATTCACCCCAGGGATCACTTCTGTGGCTTTGCTCGACAGTGGCACAGGAACATAATTTTCTTGGGTGGCAAAAGCCAGGGTACCTTTTTGGCTAGGCTTATATAGGCCCTAGGGCCAATAGCCTAGTACCTACTTATGAACCTATGGACATTAGCAAGACAAATGGTACTCGCTGTACCCACTGTAGCAACCTTAACATGAGAAGCAATATTAAAAGGACCTGCTGAAGAGACAGGTTCATCTCACAGAGGATCCCCTCACTCCGGAATAAACTTCCAATCCTAGTAAAATCGAACCATTTACTGACCCTTTTCAAGTGTAATCTGGATAACTGGATGGGGAATCACAAATTCACCCCTGGTGTTTCACCTGCATCCCTTTTGTACAGCAGCAGTAGGTGTTGAGTCGGGTCTATTAATGTCACCATTACAAGAGGGAGGAACGTAGCTAGACTTGTAAGGGCCTCAGGGCCATTAGCCTAGTAACCTTCTGTGATCTTATGATCCTTTGATCCTATGATTTGTTTCATTATGCAAACAAATGCACAAACCAAAGATTATATAGCTGGCATGCCCTATCAGCAGACCAGTTGTTATGTGTCCTTTGTCCTGGGTTGTATGGTATGTGAATTGTCCACCAACATGTGTCCACAGTGGTGAGTACTCCCTTGTATGTAACACAACTACTGAGTATGTGCAGGACATTCACATGAAAGGCCATAATACCTTTATGGTTCACAGCCTTCACTACACCAATACCTGAGTGCAATGCACCCTTCCTCATGTCCCTCCTTATACATTTTCCAATAATGTGTAAATGAAGTTTACCACCTTTGCCACTGTGAGCTGTCACACATCTATTTGTGAATACCTAGGTATGAGTTTTATTCATAAACATTCCTGTCTGATGGCATGGACCCCATCATGGTATAACACCATAATACCACATGCATGTGTGACATCTGTTTCGGTGATGCACTGACATACATAATTGTTTAGCAACATTGATGTCTTGGGTTACACATTTATGACAGTGGAAATTGTGCAATATATATATATATATATATATATATATATATATATATATATATATATATATATATATGTGCCATGCATGCCAGTCAAGTAGCCTGTAGTGATCATGTGATCATAATGTCAAGGGTCTTTCCTCACACCTCCAGCATATGTTAGTGTCAGGAGAGTGTGCTTGATTACACTCAGGATTTCTGAGATAGTCCCTGATTATGCATGCTGGTTTTACTATTGGCCCTGAGCCTATATCTGTGCCCCTCTTGTTGGAAGCCTCTACTGACAATATAGGCATACTCAGGCAGATAACTTTGGACAGCTTCACAATATGCACCTAACCCCAGTTGTATTTAACATCCCTGACACATGTTCTCTCCATGGATGCATATATCACACAGACATCACTGTTATTTCATCTTGTGTGACAGTCAAATCATATACATTTGTCACAGTGCAATCTGTACTATCGAAAAAAATGTACAACGAACTTGGTCCCAAAAAACCAGAGAAAGAAAAGCAAAGGCACCAATACAATCCAATAAACTCTTCACAGTAGGAATCCAAAGAGAGTCTTCAGCTTTGAATAAATAAACTTCTTTATTGTATAAAACAAAACCAACGGACTGCATGAACAGAAAACAAGTGTAAATCAAGCGCTTTCACCTGTGCTATGACAGGCTTTTTCAAGATGAACCACAAGCGTTACGGATGTGCTTATATCACACCCTCAATTCAGAAACAAACAATTAAGTAACCCTTAATGGTTTTTAATTAATCAGTTCCAATTAAAGTGCTACGTGCTTAAAACCATTTTTTTAAAAATAAAATACTTGCAATGTTATTCAATATCAATGAAAGATTCATGGAACAATTTGTTTCAAAATCTAACCAAGATTCATTTTGATTAAAGTGCATCTTTATACTTTGTTGGATACATACAACGGGCAAAAGCAATCCTATATAAAGCTAATAAAAATTTATAATAAAAAAGTTTGAATACTTGGCTTTGTGAAATGCTCACCCTTAAATGGGTCTTAGTGAACATGTTTATTATCGGGACAAGACTAACCTTTCTTACATTCAACAACTAGTGTTAAATGCTACAGATAACAGTAAATACGATGTTAAAAGAGTGTGAAATAACGAATTAATATACAAAAATACAATTCATTGTTATAAAGAACTTGTATTAATGTGATGTGTTCTTAAATGAACTTAACCCAGTAAATTACCTTTTGTGTATGTCCAGTAACTTGTAAATAATTCATAATAATGAAATGTTTTGTACCAAACATTGCATAAATAAATAAAGGTTAAAAATCATTTATTTATTAAATATGTTGTGATCATAATAAATAAATTGTGAAATAATATTATTAAATTAATAATGTTGAGACTATGAAAATAAACAGAATTTAAATATGGGGAACTGAAAAATCTGTAATAAAGGAATAATGGACAATAGGTAAGAGAATGTGCAACATTTGTTTAAAAATAAATGTTATGAAGAATAAAATCTAAAAATTCCGTTGCAATAAAAACTGTACCACAATCCTGAATCTTTTCCTTAGTATAAAAAGTAAAACAATTTAAACCCAAATTAGTCAACATTTGCTTAGTTTGATCATGCTGTTTGAGAATAATATTTATACAAATCTAGAAACTAGGGGTAATAAGAACAAATTTGTTATGTATGTATTTTATATGTCCAAAATAATGAGTAAGGTTACAACTTCGCCCGTCTTAATTTCAACAGACTGGTGATACTAATGGCTTCATTTAAGCCGGGAGGTCTTGATGCATTTAATCTTAACTGCCAGTTAAGCTCTTTAAATTCTATTGTTGTCTCCCAGTCACCTCCTCTGGGGTTGAGTGGTACCTGTTCAATGACCATAAATTTGAGTGTCATCTTGGGGCAAACTATTGAGTGCTTGTAAAATGCATTCGTGTCTTTCTTTCTAAGAATGTCATAGAGGTGTTCGTAAATCCTCTTACGTAGCGCCCTCTCTGATTTTCCTACATAGAAGCTCTCACATTCTTGACATACTCCTAAGTAAATAATACCCTTAGAAGCACAATTGCAATACCCAAATTTTCTAGACTTGATGTAATAAGTGTTAGTGTTCATAATATATGGACATTGCTTACAAAAATTACATTTATGGGTACCTGTTAAACTACCTTTGCTCTTAATCCCCAGTGGAACATGTCTTTCAAACATATTCTTAAGATTAGTATTTCTTGCATTAACAAATAAAGGTTGTTTGGGTAGCCATTTGTTCGTGTCCTCATTTAATGTTAAAATAGACCAGTATTTACTGACTGAATTTTTTATTTTGTAAGCATCATTATTGAAGGTGCAACTAAATGCGGTTTGAAAATTAGGAGTGTCAGTACCTCTGTCGAACAACATGTTATGTTTTGATACTACCTCAGATGTTGTGCCTAACAAGGGACTATATAAATCAGCTCTTCTCTGAAGAACTTCTTGGTACATTTCTTCTATCAGTGGTTTTGGGTAACCTCTTTCCAAAAATAGTTTAGTCAAGGTTTGAACTTCCTTGGTAAACATAACATCAGTATTGCACATTCTAGAAGCTCTAATCAGCTGACCTTTTAAAATTCCTTTCTTTTGAGAAAAGGGGTGGCCACTACTAAAATGTAGGTATGCATTAGAGAAAGTGTTTTTTTTTGAACACTGAAGACTCAAACATTTGTAACTCGGTGTTCTTGACAAATAATACATCTAAATAGTTCAAAACATTTTCACTAACTTTAGATGTAAATTTCAAAAAGTGTGTAGTGTCATTAATATAGTGTAAAAATGCTTGAAGGCTTTCTCTACTGCCCTTCCATAAAATGCATATATCGTCCAAATACCTTTGGTAATGTAAAATATTGTCTTTCCAAGGTGATGTAAAAATAAATTCATTTTCCCAATGAAATAGGACGATATTCGCATATGCAGAAGCGCATGGAGAACCCATGGCCACCCCTTTGTTTTATTTAAAAAATTCCCCATTAAAATAAATAAAATTATTGTTTAATATGATATCCATAAAATCTGACAATAAATTAATCATATTATTATTAAAATGTGCAAATTTTATTAAAATTTTGTTAAACCATTGTAGACCAATATCGTGCGGAATGCTAGGAAATAACTCTATTACATCAATTGTAACCATAAAATCAGTAGTTGAAAAATATTCTTTTTTGATATTTTTCAGGAATCTGTACTATACCATGTGGAGATGTGATTAGTATTCTGCTGCAACTGTCTTTCTTTTTTTGACATGCCCGCATCTGTGGCACATTACAGTGTTTCACCTGTCACCCTTCCCCGTGTTCATCCCTAAACTTTATCTGTGTGCCGCTATTCAATAAACACACTTCCCATGAGGCAGAATATGTACATTTACAGATTGTGGAAAAAGGAGGTACTGCCGGCACAGCTAGCTGGAATTTTGTAAATAATTACAAGTCATTTGTGAATATCAGACTAATTTATATAAGACCCATGATATGTATTGGGTAAGCTTAGATGTTGTGAGCCTATATACAAATATTAATCATAAGGATGGTATGCAGGCATTACATCACTTTTGGGTGATAGTCCAATTTCTCATTATATATTGGACTTAACTAGTTTTTGTCTATCTAATAATTTCTTCAGCTTCAATGAAACCATTTATCATCAATTGAAAGGCACTGCCATGGGGGCGCCTTTTGCCCCCATGTATGCTAATTTGTTTATGGCTAAGTTTGAGCTAGAATATATCTACACTAACAGTTTTGTACAGAATCATGTGTTGTTGTACTTTTGTTACATTGATGATTTGATTTTTTTATGTCAAGAGGGTTGTGAATTGGTATTTAATTTTATTTCTGATCTAAATCACAATAGATATAATATTAAATTTGATGGTCTGCAGGTTGGTGTAAAAGTTAATTTTTTAGATATTACTTTGATAGGAAAAGAAGATGGTTATATTTTTACTACGGTTCATCAGACATTTTCTGATAATATTTGTTTGGTACTAGTTGCCATCCACCACATACTATTAAATCTTTGCCTTATGGAGAAATAGTTAGACTGTCCAGGCTGTGTAATGATTGTTTAGATCTAGAAAGACAAGTTAACAAATTAATTTATGTATTTTTACACAGGGGTTACACTATGCAGTCTATTATTGAATCAATCAATACGTTGATAACAGGTAAGGAAGGATATAATAGGTCAGTTAAAAAATCGTGACAAAATAATAAAATAAAACAAGACAATGTTTATTTTGTTACAACTTATAATTTATTGAGTGAAAAAATTTGGGATTTAGTAAAAACTGTTGGAAATTTATATTACAAGATAAATCGCTAAGTAAATTGTTTCCTGTGGTTCCTTATATAGCTTATAAAAGAGAACAAAATCTGGGCGATAAATTGATTAGGGCATATTATATATGCCCTACTAATAAATTAATGCTTTCATTGTCCACTTTTTGAACTATACCTTGTCACTCTTGTAATGTATGTCCCCTTATTAAGTTATATTTTAATAAAATAAATAACAAAATATTTAAGCCATATAGATGTTTTTCTTGTTATACTGAAGGTGTTATTTATTGCCTTGAATGCCCATGTGATCTCTTTTATATTGGTGAAACCAAAAGAAAATTCAGAGTTAGATTGCAGGAGCATGTTTGTGACATTAAAAGAGGAGCTTTAGAAAGTCCTATTGCTTCACATTTTTTAGAAAAACATGATAGGAATGCTGATTTATTACAAGCAACTATTTTAGAACAAATGTTTGTGAAAAAAGGTGAAGATAAACTATTAAAAAAGATGTTATTATATAAAGAATCTATTTTTATATTAAAATATAATACATTGTTACCAATGGGTTTAAATATAGAAATTAATCGGAAATGTTTACTTTAATAGTTTTTTTGTATTTAGATTGTTATTATTTGTAGTATTCACATAATAGTATAATAGAATTTTCTTGAGATGTTAGTATATGTTGTTTAACAGGGGTATGGGGTTGGAGTCTTTTTAAATGTTTATTGTTTAATTGATTGATTATTTATTTAATTGTTTGATCTATTAATAGAATGTATAAAAGGGAATGACTTTTTTACCATTATTCATGTGCTCACTGAAGGCTGTGGTGGCCGAGGTGCTAAGACATGATTCATTAGAATAAAAAATGTTTTTGTGGAATCCTTGTTTTTTCGACTTTTAGTCTTTTTTAAGACTATTTTGCTGTTGATTTGTTAATTTATATAAGATGCTTGTGTTACAAATGTATTGGAACTGTATGTCATGTGTATATCAAACTGCTCTGTACAGATGTCTGTGTTGAAAAGGTATTTGTAAAGTGCTTGTGGTTAAATGTATCCATAATGTGCCATACTGGAAAAGAACAAAAATGTACATGCACTATTGTGATTATTTAAGTGTATATATTAACAGAGGAAACTGGAGGGTTAACCTCAGTCCAGCAAACTTTACGAAAATATTTCAAATTAAATCACTTTATGGGCTAGGCCATAAAAAAATGAATGTAGCTAGAGACACAAAATCTTTACTAGGAAGCTTTCTTTATTGCCTTTGGAATTAACTTATTGCTACTTGCGAAGCATGAAGGAATGCAATTGTTTTATGACTTCTAGCATCTGCCAAATATCTGAGCAAAAGCCCTTCTTTGTATATATTTACAGGTAGATGCTTCTACCAATGAGGGTTTTGCCTGGGAACTAGAAGTCAGATAACCAGAAATGATGTCATTCTGCAAGCTATCTGAGCAGTGATATTTTAGATATTATTTTGAGAAGTCTCTCAGTGAGACAGAGCATTCTGCATTCTGTCTTGGACCTGACAACAACAATTAGAACCATTCACCACATCTGCCTTGCACTACTAGTACATTTTTAGGGTGTAGTAATTCTCTTAGATACAGTCAGGAATATAGTGAAGCTTAGTTTTAGGTATTATTTTTCTTTATTTATCTGATCCTGTCTTGTAATGTTATTTTAAATATTTCTCGTGTTTTGAACTCTGATGTCACTATAAATATATACTTGGTATTTTCTTGTTCTTTTATACTTATTAAATATATTTAAACCTTTCATTGTAGCTGATCTATTTAGAGATATGTAAATTCTGAGAGTACTTGTATACTTATTTGGTGACACTGTGTGGACTACTCCTAATAGCCTTGCTCTTGGTCAAACTACTATTTGTTTTAATATTAATATTACACAGTAAAATTAGTTCCCCTTACAGTAGCTGTTGAGGAGTGACTGGTGTCAGTGGAAACTACATTGTAGTCTGGGCAGAAGGGGTCATAGCTAGGAAACCTGTGCCATCCTTTCCCAGGTGTGTGTGTGTGTGTAAATCAAACCTCAAAAAGTGTGTGTATCAGCTACTTAGGCAGGGAAACAAAGCACTGGTTGGACAGAGAGGGTGCCGGAGGTCTTGGCTTGGTCACTCAGCTGAGATCATAACTCTATAGTTTTGCCAGTGGGGAGTCGTATTGGGAATCTGGAGAAAGAGTGAGAAACCAGCCCTGGACTAACTGTGGTTTCTGTGTGTTCTTAGGGAGAAATTGCACTTGATGTAGAAAGCTTCATCTGGATATACTGTGTGTACCTGTTATCCTCCCAGTGAACACCCCCCACAGGTGCCAGTGGTGAGGATTGAGGTTCCTTGATTACTGCTTCAGTGGAGGGTCATCACATATTAATTGATGGCAGTGGTGATATCACCACATCACATATTAGGATTCAGTAGTGTTATTACTGAACTCCTGAAGGCTGTAAACAGTGGTCACTAAAGAAGGCGTTTGTACTCTCAAGCAGCTGCATGGTAGACATTCACAGTTTCATATCACAATATTTGGATTTATTTATTTATTTTTTGTTAGCTTAGTCAGTCAGGGAGAGCAGGCAAGGATATCAGTGGAGGATTATTGCATGCTGACAAAGAGCCAGTTGGCTGAGATGTGCCAAGCCAAAGGACTGGGGCATGCCTACTTGACTAAAGGAGAAATTATTGCAGCCTTAACCACAGCTGTATCACAGACCAGCAACTAGGAGGACAACCAGACTGGTCTTGGGAATGTACAACTCTCAGGAAATGGACAGTTCAACTTTTCCTCAGTGGACTTAAAAATCCATCTGGAGTTAAAGAGACTTGAACTGGAGGCCAAACATTTGTTAATAGAATCAGCAGAGAGACTGCAGTGTTTGGAGGTTGAAGCAGAATCAGCAAAGACACTGCGGTGTTTAGAAACCAAAGTAAATGAGAGGCAGAGGCAACATGAAAAGGAAATGCTGACTCATTGCTGAGGTCATGGTGGTAATGGGGAAGGGAGTAACCAAACCCCAGAAGCAATAAAGGTCAGTAAATTTCTTCCACAATTTACAGAGGGTAATACTTTTGATAGATTTATTCAAATGTTTGAAAGGGTAAGTAAACAGTATAATGTTGACCAAGAGCTCTAGGTATGGTTCTTGACCCCCTTACTCAATGGGAAAGCTGCAAATGCTGTTTCTAAATTGTCTGATATTGATTGTCTAGACTATAACCAAGTAAATAAATGTTTTAAGTTAACACCTGAAGCTTAGAGAAAAAAATTTTGTAAGCATAGATGCAAGGCAGATGAAAGTGTGTGTGATTATGTTTTTGAGTTAAGCAGTTATTTTCATAGGTGGGAGAGTGGGTGTCAGGTCACCACTTTTGAAATGGTGGCAGACCTTTTAGTGAGGGAAGACACCCTTAGCACTTTGCCTGAGGACATGAGAATCTGGTTGGCAGACAGAAAATGCATCACCACAGATGAGTTAGGGAAGAAGGGAGACCTATACCTAGCAAGCAGAGCATCACTGCACAGGAAATAGATACCCAGTGCTGCACATGGTTCTAAGGGAACCCTTGGTGGGCAGCCTAAACTGTCCCAACAGACTCTGCCAGTAACAAGGGAAGTCACTAATTCAGGTAAACAGCCAGGATCAAGGGTCAAATGTTTTAAATGTAGCCAATGGGGTTATGTAGCATATAGATGTCGAAGGAGGCAAGGTGGGGAACAAAAGGTGGGACAGCCAGCAAGTGGGAATGACAGAATGCCAGTGGTAAGTTGTCTGGAGACAAGGGTACCAAACTACCACAAGATGTTATATCCTATCTTAGTAGATGAGAAACAGACCACTGCTAAGAGAGACATAGCCTCTGACCTAACCATTGTGAAGGCTGTAATGGTTAAAGAGGAGCACTACTTGCTTGGAAAGTCTACTCCAGTCAGAGCTTTAGGTGGGACCCCATTTCAAATACCTTTGGCTAGGGTTCACCTTGACTGGGAGGGTGGAAAAGCAAGTAAGCAAGTACATGTGTTTGAGGATATCCCTGTAGATGTCCTGATAGGGAATGATTTTGATAGTGCAGTACCTTGTGTGCATGCAGTTACATGCAGTCAGGCTTGGAAACAGGCATGTGGGTCTTGTAACCTGGGGTCCCAGACCGCACACTTGAAGCCAGGATTGGTGAGATGGCTACTTCAAGGAGGGAACTACCCTGTTGCAGTGAGACTGAAGGTGAGCCACAGCTGCTGGTGGGTACTGATGTTCCCTTAGACTGAGTGACTGCAGCGACAGAGGTGAGTAGTAGTACCCAGGCTGAAAGTTAGGCACCACTGTCAGAGGATACCAGACTTTCTGTGGAAGGGGAGCTAGGAAGGGTTACAAAGACAGAGTTGAGACAGGCTCAGCTCTCAGACCCCACATTACAAGGCTTGAGGGAAGCACCTAGGGAGGCACCTGATTCTCAAGGAAAGGAGTAATCTGTATACTGGGACAAAGGGATACTGTATAGACAGTGGACCCCTGAGGGAGAGCTAGAGGGTGAGAAAATACAGCAGTTGGTAGTGTCCAGAGCCTACCATCTGGCACTTCTAACCATAACCCATGACATTCCCTTTGCCGGTCATATGGGCATAAAACATACAAAGAGATGTATTATGCAGAACTTTTATTGACCTGGGATTTCAAGGAATGTAACAGGGTACTGCAGGACCTGTGAGCAGTGCCAAAAGGTAGGCAAGGCAGGAGACAAGGTGAGAGCTCCTTTGATGCCTTTGCCTGTGATTGAGAAGCCAGTTCAGATGGTAGCTATGCATATTGTGGGGCCTTTGAGTACCCCAAGTTCCAAAGGGAAAAATTATATCCTAGTGGTAGTAGATTATGCTACAAGATCCCTTGATGCAGTGGCTTTGTCCTCTATTGAGGCAGAAAAGGTGGCAAAGGCTTTGTTATAGATTTTCAGCAGGGTAGGTTTCCCAAATGAAATACTGACTGACAGAGGTGTCAATTTCATATCAGATCTGCTGGCTAGTCTGTGGAAGTACTGTGGGGTGTAGTACCTGAAGACCACCCCCTACCATCCCCAGGCTAATGATCTTGTTGAGAGATTAAACTCTACACTCAAGTCCATGCTACGAGCATTTGCAGACCAGTTTAAGAGGGAGTCGGACAAATATTCACCCCATCTGTTGTTTGCTTACAGAGAGGTTCCACAGGAATCCAGATGTTTTTCAGCCTTTGAGTTGCTGTATGGGTATAGGGTGGGGGGACCTCTAGATTTAATTTATGATGAGTGGGAAAGTGAGTGTGACCCTCACAAGGAGTTTTTTGTGGCATATGTCCTAAACCTCAGGACAAGGCTCAGGAACTCATGGGTTTGGCCCAGGAGAACCTGGCAGAAGAACAACAACATAAAAAGGTGTGGTATGATAGGAATGCTTGAGCTAGAGAGTATGCTGTGGGGCAGAGGTAATGGTTTTCATTCCTGTCAGACACAACAAGCTGCAAGCAGCTTGGGAGGGACCCTACAAGGAGGTAAGAAAGGTAAGCAATGTTAACTACATGATGGAACTGCTAGGCAGGAGGCAGTGGCACAAGTTATACCATGTTAACATGATGAAACCTTACCATGAAAGGGAGGCTCTTGTGCTGAGTATTTGCAGTGGCTTGCAGGAGGAGTCTGAGGAAGATCTGGTGACTGATCTCCTCAGTGAGGCTCAGACTGACACCACAGTGAAAGGGGTAGCAATGTCCCAGCAGCTATCTCCTACCCAGGTTTGAGAAATCCAAGCAGTGTTACAGGAGTTTGGGGGCATGTTCACTGGGAAACCAGGGTACACCCACCTGAAGCAGCACCAGGTGGATACAGGACCCCAAATACCTATTAGGCAGGCCCCTTATAGGGTGCCTGAGAGAGTCAAACAGACTCTGAAGGAGGAGATACAGGAAATGTTGGAACTAGGGGTAATTCAAGAGTCCAACAGTCTCTGTGCCTCCCCAGTGATGCTGGTGCTAAAGAAGGATGGCAGCACCAGGTTCTGAGTGGACTACAGGAAATTAAATAGTCACACAGAGTCAGATGCTTACCCCATGCCTAGGTTGGATGAGGCCCTAGAGCAGCTGGGTGGGGCTAAGTATCTTACAACCATTGATCTTACCAAGGGTTACTGGCAGGTACCCTTGACTCCCAGCGCAAGGGAGAGGTCAGCCTTTGTGACTCCTTTTGGCTTGTATGAGTTCACAAAGATGCCCTTTGGGATGAAAAATGCCCCAGCAGCTTTCCAGAGGCCGGTAGATCATATCCTAGCAGGAGCAGAAGGGGTTGCCATTGCTTGCCTAGATGATATTGCCATCTACAGCCATTCCTGGCAAGAGCACCTTCAACATGTCAGTGAGGTGCTGGGCAGACTACAGAGGGCAGGGTTGACCATTAAGCTGAGCAAATGTCAGGTGGGTATGGCAGCAGTCTCATACCTGGGGCACAGAGTGGGGAGTGGTAAGATGAGGCCAGAACCTACCAAAGTGGAAGCCATTCAGGCATGGCCTGTACCTGTCACCAAAAGCAGGTGAGGGCGGGCATTCTTAGGTACAGCAGGGTACTACAGAAAGTTCGTCCCCAGTTATAGTACCATAGCTGCTCCCATCACAGACCTGACAAGGAAGAACAAGGCAGATAAGGTAGTGTGGACCACAGCATGTGAGCAGGCATTCCAGAAGCCTAAAGAAGCTTTGGGAGGACCCCCTGTGTTAGCCAGTCCAGGCTACAGCAAAAATTTTGTTGTGCAGGTGGATCTTCAAACCATGGGATGGGGGCTGTGCTTAGCCAGATTTCTTCACAGGGAGAAGAGCACCCAGTGGTTTATCTCAGTCATAGGTTCCAACCCAGGGAGGAATGCTATGCAGCTGTAGAAAAGGAATGTCTATAGTGTGGGCATTGCAGAAACTTCAGCCTTATCTGTATGGAAGAAATTTCACTGTAGTGATAGATCACAATCCCCTAACATGGTTAAATAGAGCCAGCCAGCAAAATGCCAAGTTGCTAAGATGGATCCTAGGGCTGCAAGCATATGATATGTCAGTGCAGCACCACAGTGGGAGTAACAATGCCAATGCAGATGAGCTATCAAAATGGAATGGGGTAAGGTATAGTCAGATAGACCTAACCTTCACAAGCAGCATTTCACAAGGGTCACTTGAAAAACTAGCTTGAGTTTTCTGGGGGGAGTATATGAAAGCTGCTAGCCTAGCCAGATAGAATTTTGTAGATAATTCTGTCATTTGTAAATATTAATGTAAGCCACATGCTTGTTCTGTTTGTTAAATGTTGAACTTCAAAAATGTAACTACATTGCACTCTGCTGGAGGAAAGATGATACATCAAGCATTATATAATTGTTTGATCTCAAAACTCCGAGTTGAGATGTGTGGATGAAGGAATTCTTGCTATTGCTTTGAGATCAGAGTTAATTGCTAGAATTTGCATGTATAATATCTTTTATTGCTGTAACTTCTTGATGAGGAGGAAGAGCAAAAGGGCAGCTAAACTCTCAGTTTCTGTTAGCCTGGGAACCAGAGAAAAAATTATGTAATCTGAAATGAGTCAGTAGTACTGTGTTATCAATTTAAGGACAGAGAGAAAGAGAGAAAATCAGAGCATTTTGCATTTGTTTTGAGAACATCCAACTCATCAGCAATCTGCCTGTGCTCTGTATGTAGGTAGGATCTTAGACGTTAGTGTCTCTCTTAGAAATAGCTAGGAAATAGGAAGATTAGATGAGTTGTTTTCTGTATTGATGTCAGAACTATTCAACTGTATTATTTTAAGCATTTTCCTGTGCTCTTGATCTCTTGAATAGCACTGTGTAGTAAGAAGTATTGTCTTGTGTTCTTTACTATTTACTATTAAATACTTTAAACCTTTCAACTGTGGCTATTTTGTGTAGAGATAATTTAAGCCATAGAGTACATTGCAAGTATATAGTGATACTGTACAAAGCCACTCCAATAGTCTTGCTGTTCAGTCACACTTACTAATTGGATAATAATATTGCACAGTAATAATTGGACACCCTTTGCTAAGGGCCTTTTAAGTAGCTGATAAGTAAGGGTTCTGGTGGCAGGGATTACTACTTTATAGCCTGGACAGAAGGGGCACAGCTAATGAACCCGTGCCAGCCTTCCCCAGGAGTGTCTGTGTGGGTGTATATAAATCATATCTCAAAGTGTGTGCGTGTGTGTGTGTGTGTGTGTGTGTGTGTGTGTGTGCGTGTGTGCGTGTGTGTGTGTGTGTGTGTGTGTGTGTGTGTGTGTGTGTGTGTGTGTGTGTGTGTGTGTGTGTGTGTTAGCTTCTTGGGCAGGGACACAAAGCACTGGTTGGACAGAGAGAGTGCTGGGAGGACTTGGCTTGGGACCCTGGCTACGGACCCCACTCTATAGCTGTGCCAGTGGGGGAGTCTTATTAGGGATATGGAGAGAAAGGGAGAAACCTGCCCCAGACTGACTGTGATCTCTGTGTGCTCTTAAGGGAAATTGTACTTTACTGTGTGTGCATTTGTTATCCTTCCCAGTGTTGATGCCCCTCACTGGTGTTAGTGGTGAGGATTGAGGTTCCTTGATTACTGGACCAGTGCACAGGTGACACATAGGATTCCCAGTTTCCAGACAGATAATTAAAGTTCACCATGATTATGGCATTTGGTTGAATGTGAATGTCTCCAATATGTCTGAAGTATGGGTTTCATGTCACACAAGAAGGTGATCTATTGCTTACTAAGATATGGTATGGGACTTTGTCTATGGTAATCTGGAACTCAAGTGTGTCATCATATTTAAACAACCTAGACTGGTATGCTTGGTATTGTTGATGTAAATCAAGACACTTCCACCTTAGATCTTGCTATATTGAAACATTTGTCAATTTTGTAATGCCTAAAAAAAGTTTTTCTGAGGGAGAACAACATTTAGCCAACGTTCAAATGCCTAGATGGGGCAGGTACAGACCATTTTTGCCAAAGTAAAATGGTTTCTTAACCATGTCCTTCTATGCTGACAGATAATGTATCTTCCTATAATGACACCAAAAACCAAGCCAATTTTTAAAGTCAATTATTTTCTGTTCATATTGTGTATCATCCTTGGTGAAGGTAGAATGCTACTCAGTGCTAGGCACATGCCACCCTATGCCACATAGTGCAAGAGCTCCATAATATCTGTCTTCATATAACCTAGAGAGGTAGGTCTCAGATCATTTACACCTACATAGACTATGACTGAATCTAACTGGCACCTGATTTACAAATGACTTGAATGCATGCATAACTTGGCAGATTCTGTCTCCTGATAGACAACTGACCATTATGTTCTCCTTTTTCAGCCTGATGAGTGGGATATCAGTATATTGCACAATGGAGTCCCCTAGGACTAGAGCCCTGGGTAGTGTACTGGCTTGCCTTATAAGCTTGGTAGTTGAGGCTCCACTGAATATTGCTGTATGTGCAGTATTAGGTTTTGTTTCTGTTGAGTGCTTTCAGCTTTGCAGAAGATAATTTTTGAAGGTGAAATGTCTGGGAGATCATTGTGGTTTGCGAAGATGTCATTTAAGTGCCTCAACATAAGTATGTCTATATGTGGGGTGCATACTATGTGTGGTAGGTGTAGCGTGTCTGTTTCTGACAGCCAGATTGTTATTATAAGTGTTTGTACACAAGAGTTTTGCCTCCAGAGGATATTGGGTATATCTATCTATCTGTCTTTTTATATATCGGTATGTGTATAAATATATATATATATATATATATATATATATATATATATATATATATATCTATATATATATCCGGCAACCTAGTTGGAAAGATGTTGGGAAAGTGCATATACATGATGTCTGGTCCTTTATTAGGTGAACTACAAGGGTGTGGTGTGCAAGAGATTAATAGTGGGCTAACTAAGGGTTCATTTGGGGCTAGAGACTAGACTAGGCTGTATAATACTAAATGCAAGGGGCACTGCTCTTCAATATGCAAACTAGCTGCTCTGTGCTACTCAATGCACAAAGTAGTTGCTCTACACTCACAGAGTTACTGGTACAATTTCAGAGGTGGTTTTACGTGGCTAATTTGGTTTCTACGTGTCTGTGTCTGTTTAGGCCACTACTAACCACTGTTGTATGATGGACAGTGGTGAGCAAACACTTCAAATTTATACAGGCAGTGTAAACACGGCAGACTGGCTTCTAATTCCTCTGGTCAGTGAAATGACTACACTTAACAGTTTTCCAATGTATTTCCTAACTCAGATAAATCAGACTACCTCCTGCTGCTACAAGATGGACAATCCCAGTCCTTCTAAATGTAAAAAAAATGCTTGAGAGTGTAATGTTACCACAAAACAACTTAGACTAACCAGAGAAGGCAGAAGTTAAGCAGCAGCACTCTAAAAGAGTTAACCAAATTGCAAAATAATAAAATAAATCTCTTATCTGTCAAGCATTGAGCAGGATTAATTCAGGACCCTCTTAGAATGCAAAAAAGGTGTCAAGCAGATGCAAGCTCTGGGAAAGTGAGCAGGAGACAATATGTAGCTAAAGAAGTTTTCATCTGAAATAAGGAAGTACTGAGTTGATCCTTATATCATAGTACTGGCATCAGCTTTAATCAAAACGCTGCCACTATCTTCTTCTTCTTTCGGCTTTTCCCAGTTAGGGGTCGCCACAGCAGATCACCTTGTCCGCTCATGATTGGCAGTGGAGTTTTATGATGTCGAGTTGCAGCCCGGCGCCCAACCTTCTACAGAAGGCACACACACGCACAAACTCACACCTAGGGCCAATTTAGAGTGTCCAATCCACCTACAGCATGTCTTTGGGATGTGGGAGCAAACCGGAGCACCCGGAGGAAACCCACACAACCATAGGGAGGACATGCAGACTCCGCACAGAAGGCACCCCAGCCGAGGATCGAACCAGAGAACCTCTTGCTGTGAGGCGGCAATGCTAACAACTGCACCACCGTGGCCACCCTAATACTTTTTAATATTGTCAACAAGCACACTTAAGGCTAGTGGAATCACATTCTTGACTTTACACATGCTTCTGTATGATCCCAGTAGTTTTGCAGTCTTAAATGTTATAAATGTGTTTATTGTCCTTTGCTTAAAGTAATTATCAAAATGCACAGTATATTTCTCTTTACAGAATTGCAGTATACTAATTACTTGGACATGTCATAAGCAAAAACATACGAGGGGATTTTTTAAACATGTTAAATACTCTCTTTTTGCATTTAATAGTAATTTTAATTATGGTGTGACTATTGAATTACCTATGTGTTTCCTTTAAATGTTATTGCATGCAAAGTGTACATATATTTTTATGCTGTTTTTAATGGTGATTTAATTTAATATACAAGACAATAGATATAGATATATCTAATATTAAATATTGCACCTTTAATTTTGTTAGTAACAACACTAATTATATGAGACAAAACACCATTCCTGGATTCAATAAACTCTTTGTAGGCTTTGTGTAGAGCCTACACCTAGTGTACGTCTTAGGGCAATGGTGCTCAATGCGCATCATCAAGCAATGAATATTAATGAAGTGTAAAATGCTTCATCTAGGTTTTGCAGCTCAGAACAGTGTTGCTGGCCATGGAACTTTTTTAATCAAACATGAATAGCAATTCCATATAAAGAAGAGCGGATACGGTGCGTGGATTTGTGCTGAATGCCACAGTGATCACCAGGGCTTTACAAATAGCTGTCATTTTGTTAGTGCAACACATCTACAAAGAGGCAAGCTTAATCAGAGGACAAATAACCAGTAATAGGGACATATTTGACCATAGTTGCCCCATAGCAATGTGTTAGAATGTAACACTCTTAGAGTGAGAAATGTGGTCAAAGCTATAACAATGAGGGGACAAAGGGCCAGAAATAGGGACAAATATTTAATATTGTACTTCCAGACTTAGCAAGTTGATAGAATATATAGGTTGTACATTAGCATGAACTTTCTGAAGAGCATGAAGTTTGAAACTTAAATGTCAGTCATCAGTTTCTGACTGCACTGTGCAATGACATGCCAATGATTTACCAGAAAAAAAATGTTATGAGAAAAATATCACAAATATTACACAAAAAATGCACATTCTGCACAGATCAGGACAGTTGCAAGGTATGCACTCAAATGTATTACTGAGTCACATCAGTCCAAAGATCATGCCAGTGATATGGCAGAAAGCCACATATTTGATAAGGAAACATCCAGACATTATGGGAATATCCAGAGAGTTGAGAGATATGAATGTGAAGTATATGGTCAGAACACAGTACAGGACAGTGTTCCTACAGTGCAGAGTATTTTGAAATCTCATTCCTGACATACTGTACTGAAGCTGTGTTAAGGATCTGTAACAGGACATGAGACTGCCATGTAAAATGATCACTCAGGGGAAGAGTGTGTATTGAATAGGGACACACAGTTGAATTGTAGGAATGAACACAGGGAAAGAGTACAGGTGAAACTCCTGCATATACAGCAGAAGAGGGCATGTCAATGCAGTGGCAGCTGGTGACTTAAAATCAAAGGGGGTCTGCAGGAGACACCTGAATAGGTGGGGTCAATGGGAAGGAGTGTGGCCAACTAGAAAGGTGTGGGGCTATGTTCAAAACCACAAAAACTGGGACTTTAATTAAATATGCTGCCCTGGGTGTCAAACCGTCATTATGAGAGTCCAAACAAGACAAAATGAAGTGGAGAAGAAAAAAATATTTCAATATATTAGCTACATGACAGCTTACTTAATATCTAGATGGAAACAAAAAGGTTGTGAGGCATGAAAAAATAAATTACTTTTTAAATACATTACTAGAATGACAGTCAAAATCAAGTATAAAAAACAAGCAGCACTCAACTCAAACTACTTCTCCTTGCACTGCAATTTTAATTATAATTTATATTCGGCTTTATAAAAGTACCAAGTGACATGCTGAAAGTAGCAATCTCTGTCATACCCTTGCTTGTAAAAATGTTTCTTATCCAAAAAAGACCTGCTGCCTGACAACAACTATTTACTTGTTTCATGGGGAAAGCAAGATCAAAGTAAAAAATGAACAGCAAACAAGAAACAAGCTCAAGATACATTGCTTAAAGGATTACTGCACAGGTTATGGACCAGACACTGTTCTGTTTAGTTTGCAGGTAAAGCCTGCAAAGATGACTGCAAGTCTCCAACAACTGTAATGAGCTTCTTAAAATAATGTAATCCTGTCCTTTATTACAAATACTGTCATATGCATTTCAATACCCAAGACTTATACATTATCTAGTTATGTAAGTATTCTCTGCATGGCAACAACAGAAAGGCTTTCAATGTTGGCAGTTGTTTAACAGTATGCTTATTAAAGCTTACTTGCATCTTACAATCTCAGACAAGCTTACCTGGTGGTCATTAAACCATTGCTACTTAAACACAGAACAACAGGCACTTTCTGAATAATAATAAGCATAAACCAAAAGTATAGAAATATGACATAAAACCAGAACATTCTGCAAAATCAAGAACAAATGAAAATCCCCTGTTGTACTTGTGTCTACCTTGGATGGGGGAATACTCTGCACACTTACACTGCATAACTGCTCCTTGCCTTGCTTGGACACATCCAGATTCACTACATGGGAGAGTGGGGTGCAACAAGTATGTCACAATTTGAAATGTCTCTGGCTGATGGTGATGGATGTGACACATTTGTTATACCTCTCAATCTCAGAGCAAGAAATCTGGACAAAGCCATACATAGAAGTGGGACAAAATCCCAAAAATAAGGACAATTTTTAAATATTGCTCTTATAAACTTAGAAAGATAATAGAATAGTAGTAGGTCCTGCATTAGTATGACTTTTCTGAAGGGTATGCAATCTGAAACTCAGACATATGTCATTATTTTCTAACTTCAGTCTTTAATGATTTGCCACTAATTTGCCATAAAACCACAATTTTATGAACAACAGACCAAAAATGTGATGCAAAAATCTGGATATTCTGCGAAAATCTGTACACACACACACATGCGGACGCACAAGCTTTACATGCTCTTCTGCTGCATCCTTCTTTTTCGAGAGAAGAATGATAAACTGCATATGGAGGCAGAGGACACGTGTGTGTGTGTGTGTGTGTGTGTGTGTGTGTGTGTGTGTGTGTGTGTGTGTGTGTGTGTGTGTGTGTGTGTGTGTGTGTGTGTGTGTGTGTGTGTGTGTGTGTGTTCTACCTTCTACTTATGTCAGTAATTAAGTAATTATCTTCTGGAGTCCTTTAAAGTTCAGATCACCTTTGTAAACATGAAAATGCTGAAACTGTCACAGCCTGAGCCATTTCCTGTGATTTGATTACAACACAAGGTATCATATTATCTTATAATTTAAAAAAGGGCTATAGAAGTTAAGGAACCCAACAGCTATAACATAGAATGAAAAGACTTTTAGTTATACACCAGTACTTCGTATTAGTAACCATCTTCATGTCATATAAGTAAATACACGCACACACAGGTTTATTGTCATAATTTCCCTTCTTCTCTGTTATAATTAATTCCAAGGAAGTGGAAGACATGGGGTTGTAATATGCTGTCAAGTCATTACAGAAAACAGACATATTGAAGGAAAGAAGGAGTCTACAATGGTACAGAAAATGTACTCCCCTAACACAGCCATCAATTTAATGTAAAAAATAAATAATTAAATAAATGAAATGAAAAGCACCAGTAAGTGACTAATGTTTCTATATGCAGAGCTTTAGATGAAATTCTACATGTAGAGCAAAAGCATTTGCTGATGCTGTGCAAGTGATTTTGTGGTTGCACTTAATATTTTTTATTAAACTGATATCTGTTTTTAAGAGAATATACCATCTGTACATTTTTATTATATCCCACACATCTAATAATCCCATCACACTGAAATGTTTGAAAACCTTCAGAATGATCATGATAGTACAGTGAGCATCAGATAGAAGTGTTGCAAGTCTGAAATAGGATAATAATAATAATAAGATTATTATTAGATTAGATTAGATTATAAGAATAAGAGATTTGTAGGACTGTATCTGCCAATTCACTTGCCTGTCATGTTTCCCAGATGGGTGCTGAACATGAGTTTGATTTCAGAGTTATGTCTATAATCCATCTTGGTATAAGACGTGGTGATCATATTAATAATGTTGATACCAAAGAATATGAATGGATTGTTAGGCTTGAAGCTGACAGAAGTCCAGGTTTGAATAAACAGGTTACACTGAAACCTATTTTGAAAAATAAACAAAGGAAAATTGGAAAAAAATGAAAGAAGAATATGATGAATATGTATATATTCCATACATTCCTTATTTGTTGTTTTCACTTCTGTGCCTTTAAGAACTAGGTGTTCACCTTAATTAATTAATGGCTGTCACGTGTTTTTACTATAAATGCTGGTTTTAACTTCTATTCTGTGTAAGACACTGAGGAAGGATGTTTTTCACATCCGAAAGCTTTGTCAGTTTTAATAAATTGCATTTGGCTTGACGGTGTGGAGAGATTATTTCTTTTTTGCACATCACACACTTCAACATAGTGAGATGCCACGTATGTCATACACTGGTCTACCCATTTGGTGATCTTGCTATTCATGGCCACATATGACAGTGTTGATTGAATGCCTCAGTGTGGATTTTTGTCAAATGTCTTGACCTGGTCAAGTTACACAAGATGATACTGCTGTCATCATGCATGCCCTCAATGAATTGTATGAGGACATCTATCAGATGTACTGGACCTCATGTAGCAGTAGCAATTCACACAGGTCTGTTGCACACACCTGGAATATTACTTATGTGCATGTATAAGAGGTGCATGATGATATGTTGGTCTACCTTACAGTCAAGGAAAGTCACAATGTCTCTATACATGCTTGCACCAGGTGCTGTCCCCTCCAGCTCAGGTAGATGCATGTTGATGTACACCCTTGCATGGGAACATAGGCCATGTGGAAGGTGTGTTGAACTGTGTATTCAACCATATCAGGAAAGTGTACATGCTGGGTCATGCCACAGGTGATCGGTGATGTTGTCACAGCACATGGATTCCATGTGATAGGCCTGGATTAAGGTAAGACATTGCATACTGCCTGTTGTGATCTGGCCTAGGGCTTTGACAAAAATCAAACATGATGGTGTCATTGAGAAAACTCCCAAGCTGGGGATTAAACCTTATATCAGTTGATGGGTAAACAACTGGCTCACTGACAGAACACATCATGTGAAAGTCGGTGAATCAACCTGTACCAGTAGAATTGTCACCACTGGCAAATCCCTGGGATCTGTGTTTGGCCCTTCACTGTTTGAACTGTATTTTGACAGTTCAGCCTGAAGTATAAGGCCTTTGGCTTACCAGGTTTGCTGATTCATGTATATTGTGAGCAATCATTGAGTCTAGCAATGGTGATAATATAGTACAAGAGGAACTTACACACAAGTGAATAGAGACAAAGGGTACTCGATGTATAAATAAATGCAGAAATGTGTGTCTGTAATGAAGTCCATCTGAAAAGTGGAGTCCCATGTTAATCACAGCATTGATAACAGTCTTGCTATGCAAAAGCCCAGTGATTCAAGCACTTTGAACACATGTAGCTAGCCATTCTGTACTTTGACCACCAAGTGTCCACACTGCTATTGAAGGCCTATGTTGTACACATCATAACTCATGCCATCATATTGCGATATTAAGATTGCATGACAGCACTGTAGTCAAAATGCATTACAACACTAAGAGAGTGTAACGGTCTTTTTTACATGTACCTCACCAGACACAGTAACAGCTGGAGAGACCACAGAGCTTTCTCAGCAAGATAAAACAGGGCCTAGACACCATGTCATGATGTATGTGGATAGATTAAAAGCCATGGTCACTGTCAACTTTATTGTATAAGATGATATGACCCTGCCTGGTGGGAGTGCTGCATATCCAAAAATGCAACATAGCTGATGACATCAGCAGTGCCTGTTGAGCACAGGACAGCAGTATCCCACATGCTGGTATAAAAGACTCTCTGTAATATCAAGCAACAGCTCACACACACACTTCCAGTTGACTGCAGTGAAAATAAAACCCCTAGCTATCTAATGAACACAGAACTTTACGCAAGCACCACAGCTCAAGTGTGACTTGGAGTGTGTCAGAAGACACTTTATAGCTGATGACAGCAGCAGTGACTGATGAGGAAAATATGGTTATAACAGTGATCCACATGCTGGTATAAAAGTTGTTTTGTAATGTCAAGCAACAGCTCTCATACACACACACACACACACACACACACACACACACACACACACACACACACACACACACACATGCATCCCAGTTGACTGCAGTGAGAATAGCACCCCTATCTTATAGTAGATAACATCAGCAGGCCATGTGGGAGACAAGAGGTTGGAGGGCTGACCATAAATGGATATGTAAGCATGTGCAAGCATCTAAATATAGGCAATGCCACTGGAGAAGTAACTCGAGGATACACACATTTGCTTTTCTGTCTAGACACACACACACACACACACACACACACACACACACACACACACACACACACACACACACACACACACACACACACACACATGCTTGAATGCAGTGAGAACAAAACCCCTACCTAAGTACACCAACAGCAGAACAAAGTACATAATGCAAGCACCCAACACAAGTCTGATTTATACAAGAGTACAGGTGAACTTATAGGAGATGACATCAGCTGGCCATATGGAGGATAACAGGCTGGAAGGCCTGCATAGGCACATAGGTTCACAGGTTCATATGAGGTTACTAGCCTAATAGCACCAGAGTGTGTAGAAGCCTAGCTATGTACAAACACATGTACCCTTATTGTGCATAGTTGGATGGTTGTTTTTAGCAGATGGTGTTTGTGAGAACCAGCTGGCCCAGTCCATGAGGGACATTGGTGACAGCTCAGAGGTGGCTATACAATCACCCAACCGGTAGTCAAGATTGTAAATGAGCAGGGTCATTGAGGGGCACTGCTTCCTATGCAGTGGGAGTCTATTACAGCCTCTGGGGTGGCAACTATGTCCCTCATAGACAGGCTCAGTTGTTGCTGCTCACAAAATTGCTCTGCTAACAACAACCATCTAAATATGCTTAATAAGGGTACTTGTGTTTTTACACATCTAGGTTTCTTTTGCCTCATGTATAATGCTAACCATGTAATCCTAAAACTTAACAATACAGTATGTGAGAGATGCAACTATACAATGAATCTAGAATAAATGCTGTCTCTTCCAGGTAACAATGAACCAGCTATCAAACAGGTTGTCAGCACACACACACACACACACACACACACACACACACACACACACACACACACACACACACACACACACACACACACACACACACACACACACTTTGCCTCCTCAACAAACCAAATGCATAACACATTAAACCCACATATGCAGAGGTATTCATTAGAAGCTTACCAAAAGAGCAGAGACCTCACAAATGCAAACCTTCTGCACACATACAGTCCCAACAGAATACACTACACATAAAAACAAATGTATCAGTGTCTCACCCATTAAGCTCTTAAGGCAGAACACCTCAAAACCAATGTCATGATGATAGATGAATCCATAGTGAGATACACAGGTGTCCCCCTCACCAGATTGTACAAAGAGAAAATCACAGTCAGCTGCCTGTAAGTTGCTAGGATTCACAAAGTCATGCATGCACTTAAGTCTTTCAACAGCAACCAAAGTTACACCTCTGCCATACTCCATGTTGGAGTAAATGACTTGTGACATACCTCACTGGACCAAATGAAGAGAGATATGACTGACCTCTCAGATTATGTGCCTCAAACAGGTATGTCCATAGCCCTAAGCAGCATTCTGCCTTCACCCAGGATGATGCTTCAATATAAACAAAATAATTATCAACTTCAATAATTGGCTTAGCTATTGGTATCACTCCAGGGGGATCCAGTAGTTGTCAGGCTGGGATGATATGGTTGACAGACCATGCTGCTTTGCCAGGTGTGGTCTTCACTTGTCACCTCTTGTGTTTTGGTTACTGGCTGAGGTATTTGCCTTCCCCATAGTGAATGTTTAGGCAATGTCACAAGAACAAACTTCCTGACATAAAAATGTCTTCAAAATACAAACTCGGGGTCATGCTGTTTAATACTAGGAGTCTAAATAAGAAACTAGACTCAATGGAGACACTTCTTAGTTGATAAGATGCTGATGTTTGTGCAGTCACAGAGACATAGTTTAAGGGTGCAGAGAGTACTCTGGAAATTGAAAGTCTGTAATGTTTTCCACACTTTCAGGACACAAAATGAACATGAAAGTACCAGAGGAGGAGGTGCATCCATCTTCATAAAAGACAAGTACACCTCAAGACTGGTTCAGCAGTATGACTCCCTAGAGTTATTACAAGTCCAAATAACTGTAGTAGAAACTCCCTTCCACATCATTGTTAGATACAGGTCCACTGACATGAACCATGAAACCATACAGTGCCTTTCTGGATCTAATTGAGTCACTCATAATACAGCCAAAGACCCTAGGCATGGGTAACTTTAACTATATTTCCATTGATTGGGATGCATATATGAGCTCAAATACACTTTGCTTAAGTTTCCTGCACTTTGTAAACACAAATGCTCTGGAACAGTTAGTCTGCACCCCCACAAGGGGCTCAAATGTTCTTGATCTACTACTCACCCACATGGGACATCGCTGTACCACCCCATGTGTGAGACCTTCCTGGTTAAGGTCTGACCACAAACCAGTCCCATTCACTGGAACAATCATACCTAACCACCCCTCCCCCCCAAGATCAGGTGGAAAAATCTCTGCAAAGCAAACTATAGCCTCCTAAGCAATGGCATATACAGCATCAAACCTACTGCCATAACTGACAGTAAAGACTCCCATAAAAAGGTGTACACAAATGCCCTATATAAACACCTTTACAAGTGTATAGACTTAGCTATACCAGAATGGATCAAAACTTGCTCATGAAAAAAAGCCACCCTGGCGGACACCTAGCACAAACAGATTATAAAACAAGAGAAAGAAACTTCTGTCCAGGAATAGGAGGGAAGAGCCCCAGCAGAAGCACACCCTCCATAGCTTGAACAAGTAAATTAGACATCTTGTAAAGTCCTCTAAAGCTAATTACGAAACTTATTTAGCATCTATAGCTATGTATGTAATATAAATGGGAAGGCCAAGTTTTGCACCAATTCCAGGGTGGATGGTACCACTCATACTGAACCTGAGGACATTGATAACCTGTTAACAGACAGGATTGCCATCAAATTTACACCCCTGTCTCCAATGGTCATACCACACAGCATACCTGTCAACAGTGGTCTACCTATTATCTTCAAATAACTGGTCATAACTGCACTCATCAATGCCAAAAACATTGCCTCTGTTGGACTGGATAACATCCCAGACTGCTTACTAAACAGTCTAAAGCAAGAGTTAGCATAACCACTGGATACTCTCTTCAACCACAGTCTAAGTACTGGCTTTGTCCCTGAAGAGGTGAAAACAGCAACTGCAATACCCTTGCACAGAGGGAGTCCCTCAACTGACCCAGGGAACTATACACCCATAAGCCCGACCAGCCTTGTCTGAAGGCCATGGAGAGGATCATCTTGGGCCTTATCAACAAGGACATTGGTGACCTTCAAACTCTTCACCTGACCCAGTTTGGCTTTGTCAAGGGCAGATCATGTCTGTTAAGCCTAGTGGAATTCTTTGAGCGTGTAACCAAAGCCTTAGATGAAGGCAGATCAGTACACACTGCCTATCTTAACTTGCCCAAGGGCTTTGGCACAATCCTCCACTGGAGCATCATTGGGGAACTCACCCACCAGGGGATTAACCCATACATCATTAGATGGGCAGCCAACTGGCTCACCAACAGAATGCATACATTCATAGGTGAGGATTCCACCTCTAACAGCAGACCTGTTACCAGTGGTGTCCTGTGAGGGTCTGTGCAAGCCCCCCTACTGTTTGGAATGTGTTCCTCAGAAAAACAGGTGAAAAAAGATGGCCTGTGGCTCAAAAAGTTCACTGATGACTGCAAACTGGGAGCAATCACTGAATCCACAAATTATGTCGACATACTATAAAAATGTGCTTACATACATAAATGATTGTTGTCAAAGCCACTGACAAAGTTAATCCAAAATAATGCACTATTATCCTTTTCGGCAAAGAGGTCCATGCAAATGACACCATCAATAATACCTCCCATCTTCTAACCCAATGGTGAGATATTTAGAAATGCAGGTTGATGGCGCCCTCACTTTTGATCATCATGTACCCACAGTGGTAATGAAGGCCCTTTACATTGCACATCTCATAAGTGAGAGAATAGCATCCAAGACTATGGATGTTATAACTCCAATGTATTCATCCTTCATCAGACCAATAATAGTCTACAATGCTGTCTTTTGCATGTACCTCACCAGACACCTGAAGCAGCTGGAGAAACCTCAGGGTTTTCTCAGAAAGAAAATCCATGGACTTCCAACACATTACTTATATGAACATACTAAAGGCCCTGTACTCTTTATCATATAAAGTGCTGAGAGGTGACTTATGGCTGGCCTACAGAACAGTCTCAAACTCTGCCTTAGTGGAAAATCTGCACCTCCGCAAATAACATGGGGCAAAAGACACTTGCACTAGCGACCTTAACCTAGCCTGCAACATCAACAGAACATGCTGGAGAGATAGCTATGTCTTACAGAGATTGCGACTCCTATGGAACAAACTCACAATTAACATGAAAGTAAGCCTCTCAATTACCTAGTTAAGTATAACTGGGAAAATTGGATGATAAAGTATAGAGTTACCCTGGGAGTTTCACCTATGTCACTCCTAGACAGGGTCAACCAGTGCTGATCATGGATGCGCAGATATGGACTACATATCTTGGTCTATATGGGAACAATGGTACAACTTGGGTAGGCTTGACAAGGCCCTTGGGCTATTAGCCTAGTAATCTCCTATGCACTTATGAAGCATGGGCCATTATGGTAGTAGCCTCGTATCAATATATGAAGCTATAAACCTATGCAGGCCTGCCAACATCTTGTCAAACATGTTGGCTGCTGATGTCATGAACGATAAGTTCAGCTGCAGTCATACAAACGTCAGACTTGCACCATGGTGCTTGCATTACATACTCTGTTCTCTAGTCTGTGTACTTAGATAGGTACGGGTTCTATTCTCACTGCAGTCACTATGTATGCATGTGTGCTCTTGCTTGACATTACAGTGATCCTTTTACCACTGCATGTGGGACACTATTACCATTGTGACGTCTGGCCATATCTGGCCAGACTGCCACCAGTTAATGTGACATCTGGCTATAATCCACTGGACTGCCAACAATTAAATGTCATCCCTTGCTATACTGAGTCAGTAACTAAGGAGCTTCAGTCCTCACAACTGATTCCAATATGAAACTATCAGTTAAACAGAATACATATTTCACAATTTCCCCCTAAGAGCACAACAGAAACATGCTTTATTTTCCTGAGACTGGACTACATACCTCTGTCCACCTAAAATGTAATTTCTTATTATACACTTCAGAGCAATGTGTCCCACTTTAAGACCTCTGACACACAATCAAAGGAAATTTAAATCTCACATCCAAACACTTCTGGGAAAGCCTGACATAGATTTCCAGCTGTGTCACTTCCACAAAATAATATGGTAATGCTGCCACCAATCAGAGTGTCTTCATGCCCTTCTAAAGGTGTGCCCAATTATGAATATTAAATATCAAAATAAATGATAGCTATGACCATAAGCAACCAGACCTTTGAGGTGACCTGGGGAGTATTAAAGAGGTAAAAGCACTCTCTAATCTCTAAAAAAACACTGATTACCAGTCACAATATAAAGTAATGAAAAGCATTTGATAATTAAAATAATTACAAGAATGTAAACCAATAGCTTTCAATAAATACCAGAACTCAATCACTGGAAATGTAAAATTAAACTGCAGGATAGGAGTCCATTATTCTACAAAAAAATGTATCTTAATAACTAAGCTTTCCTAATCTAACTAAAGGATACTCTTCCTGATCTAATCTAACACATAACACCAAGGCCAAGGCAGGCTTACAGTTATTGTTGAGTTCTCTTTTCTGGGTATCCACTGACTGCAACTCTTCACAAACTGCTCAGTATTTGACAAACTCTAGTCTCAAATGTCTAATATTTTTAAAAAAATAACAGTCAGCTGTTTGACAAAAAATAACTTTTTCAATCAGTTGTTAAAATAAACACTTAGCAACCAGGAACATTCTAATGACATCACTCACTGTTCAGCTGATTCTCCACAGTACTTCAGAATGTCCCGCTCAAACATGCATAATTCAAAATGCATCAAAACACTGACAGATTCTCTAAAAATTCTGTATAAACAGGGAAAATAAGCAACATTTTAAAACTTTACATTTTCACAAGTAGTCAAGCTGGCATATCATACAAATGAAAACAGAATTTGCACACATTTCCTGAGAGACATGCTAATACAGATGCCAGTGTTTTGATTTTCTTTACAACCTTATTCTCAATGCACACTGCTGATGTCATCAGCTATATCAGATGTCTGGATACGTGGTCATCTCACCAAGGCATGGACATACACTGACCTGGAGGCCAAGCAGACATCACCGCATACTATTCCAGACAGATGACAGTGACATGGCTTTTAATCTATCTACATACATTATGCCATGGTTTATAGGCCCTGTGTTATCTTCTTGTAAATGCCCTGTGGTCTCTCCAGCAACTGTATGTTTCTGTATAGGTACATGCAAAAGAGAGTATTATAGTGTATTACTGTTCTGATGAGGTTTGACTACAGTGCTGTCATACAATCCTAAGAACTGAATATGATGGCATGACTTATGATGTACACCATACATTTGTCCTGGATGATCATTAAAGAGAGAAGTCAGAAAATAATGATACACACTGCAGTTTCTGACATCAACACCCTTTAAAAAGTATTAACTATAACATTGTATAATGTTGATGCTACCAAGTGTCTAACTTTCAAAAACCAATACAAGTCAAAGGTACAATGACCTTTTCAACAGCACAAATGTAGAAATACTAAGCACTAAGTTAGATATACACTCTGAGCATCACACACAGCTTTTGTATCTCTGAATCCAAAAGATAGAAAACAGGGATATGGCACAGTTATCACCATTTGCACATGGTGTTGTGGAGGTGGAGCAGGAAGCCTAGGTTGACACAAAAGGTAAGTGAGTGTGTGTGAGTAGGAAGGAATAAAACAACAAATGGCCACTGAGACTAATTGAATACCCAAGCTCTGTGCTAGCTGCATGTCTTGGTCTGTTGGACAGGTGTGAGCAGTACAGGTAGAGGTGGCAGTTCATTGTTGTTGTTTCTGCCCATGAAAACTTGCTCTGGCAGGAGTTGCACATTGGCACATTTATACCCATGGTCAGATGTAGTGTTGTTACCTGAATGTGACTAATGTCTGCTAGTCAAGCTCCCTACATGGGGATGCCCAGGATGAAGACTGCATGACCTGCAATGCCTGGGTGTGGACAGCAGACTCAGTGACAGAGCAGTGGAACTACTGCCACTATGGGAGAGTGATTGGTCACTGCCATGTTGGCTGACAGCAGATGAGTTCATTGACTTACATCCATGAGGATGATTTTCCACTCCCAGCACATGTTCCATCAATAACACTGTTTGATCCATGACAGACACCCCTCAGTGCATCCCAGACACCCCTCATTCCAACGTCTCATTCATCCAATCCAGTGAATTGGCAACTTGGTGGTGGCAGTCCCACATGTTAAATTGTGTCACTTCTACAACCCTGCGTATTTGTCTGGAGAACTATGGGAATGTACCCGTGCCTCCATGATGGTCCTAAACATATGTTGAGTGGCACAGGAGGTGACACCTACACCAGATAGAGGAGGGAAAGCAGCCCTCTCTGAGCACCTCATCAATCCTCCTGTGTAGCACCTCACCCACACTTGGTTATGGACAAACTCAACAGGCACTGAAGCCATAGTAGCCACAATTCTCTGATCAATGTCCATGCCTTCCACCTGTCCAATATCTGTGGATTCAGTGGACATGGTAGGTGTAGGCCTAATGGCTATGCCCGATGGAAGTGCATGGGATGGCTGTATGTCAACCTTGGTGTCAGATGCAACCTGTGCACCCCCCAAATGTCCCTCAGTTTGGCCACCATCATCATCATCATCACTGTCTGCAGATCCATTGACATCGGGTGATACAGGGCTAACACTCCCACTCTCATGACCACCTGTGATAAAAAGTATGAAATGCAGGACTACATTAATACCTGCATCCTGCACTACTATAGTGCAACATATGCTAACAAACTAATAGTACTGCTACTATTACAGACAGTACAGTAATGCACACAACAGGCCTGAGATCAAAATCACAGACTATAATATTTCTTTAAATTGTTCAGCAATACTGTCATAAAAATATTTGCCTTACCATCTGCAGAAGACATACTGAGCTGTACTCCTGATGGCCCCGGAAGAAGTTAAGCAAGAGATAAGGGCAACATCTTCACAATTAAAAGTAAAACATTGGGTAATACATTCACCCTTGTATGTGTGCATTTACGATAATTTGAACAAGAACGTGTCTGACAACTGTAGCAATCTCAATCCCCCCAAAAATGAAAAGACATGTTCATACAGAATTAACCTATTCATTTGGGGTTGGGCGGGTGGCCTAATGGTTAAGGTGTTTGCCTTACAAACACAAGGTGCAGGGTTTGAGGCTTACCAGGGATAATTGGCTAGGCTTAAAATGGCTCACAAGGGCAGTTAGCTTAGTACTAACCTATATATAAAAAATTCAATTGTTTTACTATACAGCAGTATTCAATTGCTGAGATATCAAAGCTTACCTGCTTGCTGTCTAGGAAGGTGTTGCTCCCACATCCAGGACATGCATACTGCACTGTCCTGGGAATTGTCTGGATCTCTCATATTGGCCAGGAACTCTTCATCAGGGGTTAGTGGTGATTCCCTCACAGATCCCCCTGTAACCATTGGGTCATGGACCACTTCAGCTGCTCACCTCCTTGCAGATGTTATCATGTCAGTGACCCTGTGGCGCACCTGTTCATATGTTCTGCCATAGCCACCAGTGACTTTGACTTCACGAGCAATCTGCTGCCATATTCACATCCTACAGGCCATATCTCCCCATCCCCTTTCCAGGAGAAAAGCACCATGTTGCTGAAACCCATTGACTATGACTTGGTTTTCAGCAGCAGTGAAGGGGGGGGTCTTTGTGGATTGACACTACTGAGTGACATACCTGTAGGTATCCTAAAAGGCAACAGAAGTATAATAAACATAAGTATCACATCACTACAAAATAACTGTTTCCAGATAAAACAGAAGAGGTAACCTGTTAGTCTTACCCACTGAAGAAACATACAACAGGCTAGTGATGTGAAATGCTAACAACAGACAGGATGCAAAACAAGGAGAGTAACAAGAGCAACATATCATTGTTTGTGCATAACAGTAAGTCAGCTTTGTCCCCCCACTCCAAAAGTACAGTCCATTCTTTTTTTGCCATAACAGTAAGTCACCTTTGCTCCCCCCAAAATAACAGTCCGTTCTTGTTTGTGCCATACCAGTAAGTCACCTTTGCCTCCCCAAAGAACAGTACATTCTTGTTTGTGCCATTACAGTAACTTCTGATGAAGTCCAGGGTTTCCTGGATGAAAGCGCTTGACTACGTTATTCATTTGTATTATTAAACTAACTTTTTGGATTATTTTTCAAGTCTGCATTTGCTTTTTTGCACCATCATTCAATTGGGCTGGAAGGTGTTTGTGTTCTTAGTAACTCATCTTTGGTAACCATCCCAACAAAAGAACAGTCAAATGACCCATTTTGCTAACAAAACCTTTTTAAAATGGTAAAAGTGCTATCAATTGACCTGTCACTGATATATCTGTGCATATTTATCACACCGCATTTCATTTTCATGCATTGTCAATCATGTATACCTCTGAAATGGCTTGACAAACAGGCCCACGCCATCAGTATACTTCTAACTAATGCATACAGATAAAAGTACTCCTCCTTACAGATATCTTCTAAAGAAAAAGCATTTTTGCCATCTTCCAAACATATACAACCTTCCTCACCATCAGTTTGGCTAGCTACGTGTTTGTGTTTTAATAATGGTGTAGATTATTAATGGATTGCATCTGTCTTTGTCTGTGTCTCATAGATGCAAATGACAACATGAGCAGCTGAATTCCATGCTAATAAATCAGTTCAACACTGTGGAGCTATTCAACAAGCTATAAAGCATCCATGTAACCTCCATTCTGTTTTTTCCTGAATACTTCACTACCATTGGAATAGAGAGGGAGAAGGAAATTTTAAAGGGACACAATGCTAGAGACTGCTGCAGCTTTGCTCCATGTGTATGTGCTATAGGCTGAAGCCACTGCTGGTGCTACAATAGGCCTACGCCTAGAAAGAGAAAAGTGTTTAGGCCCAGGGTAACCTTCCAGCAGCTACATGCGCTGGAGGTTGTAGAGGGCTACAGGGTGGAGAGGGACACATTACAAGAACTTTGTGAGCTCTGCTGCCCACAACTTAGAGCCAGAACCAACCAAGGGGAACCAATCCCAGTGGAAACTAAGTTATGTGTAGCCCTTAGAATAATAACTACAGATACTTTTTAAAGACCAACTGGGGACATGATGGGTGTGTCACGGGCATCAGCATCCAGCATCCTCCATCACTTCCTGGATGCTATGCTCATACATGCTAGTGAGCACATATATTTTCACCAATATGCAAATGTTCTACCAGGTAGTGCACTACCCCGAAGTACTGAATGCCACTGATTGCACTCATGCACACATTAAGGCATCACCTGGTGAGCAGGGTAGAATCTACATGAACTGCAAGGGATACTGTAGAACAGATCATGTTGTAACTTTAAGAAGCATTTCAAAGTGAGGGTACGTGCATATAAATAGTGAGCATGTGCAGGCAGCAGTGCCATTTTGAGACAACAGCCAGAGTGTTAACATGTATGAATACAGTAGTTAGTTTGTTTATAAGTTTATCTAAATGTAAATTACTAAGTCCTAATGTCCAAAAACCTTTTATTAAAATGAAGAACCATGTAGATGCCAGTGATATAAAACCAAAACCAAAAATTGCACTGGGAGCTCACCAATAAGAGGAACGAGTCGTAAAATATTTATTCAAGCACAAACACATACAATATCAATTACAAAGAACTAACAGTGAATGCAGTAACTGAAACAGTAAAAAACGCTTTCACTGAATAAATCGCGTTTGCGTTTCAACTTCATCAGATACATTTCACAATGAAATAAACCTTTATATATGCAATTGGAAGAAAAATGCTTCCTATCATTGGTCCTTCTGATAATTGATTAATTACTTACTCAACCCATTCTTAAAGAATAAGTAAAAAAAAACAGAAACCATTTAAAACCAGCCTGTTAATGTGTGTGAACAACTTCATATACCATAAAAACAACAAATATACAAAATCATTGTAAAAATCATTATGAATCATTATAAAAATTGTATGTTGTAAAAATATATATGTAAAAAAGTACTGCCAAGAACCCACAAAACATGGAGCCTGAACACACTCTGTTATACCAGTTGACTTAAGGTCACGTACTGCAATAGTTTAAGAACGTGCAGTAATCCAAATTATTTGATTAAGCGTTTAATTGTATAATCCACTTTTCGTCAAGGAAACACCTCAACTTCTTCAGAACAAACAATCAGACATTATAGTCCAACCCATTTAAATACGATGAAACCAAGTCACATGTTTGAATAAATTAAATACATGGCCATTTAAAAAATTAACTACACTCAATACATAATTTATGTTTATGTTACGAACCATTGTTATTAAAAAGTTACTATGAATGTGTTAGTTAAAATGTAACATATAAAAATATACAAAGTTAAGTATTTAAAAACATATTACTTGTGTAATCACATAAAATATACCCAAATTAGATGGTCAAAAATTTTTTTTCAGTGACAAAGACTTTGGACATTATCAAAAACGTAATACAGCTCAGAAACGTGTAGAACATAAAAATATACTATGATCTATATAAATTCTAAAACTTCTGCATGTAATGAAATATTACAAATATAATATATTCCTAAGCCCAATGTAAACACCACATATTCATTCTTTGATAACTTACTTTATCTCATTAGATTCCTTAACCGCAAAATGCACATAATTGAGCATGTTTCGTTTAAACCTGGATATTGGCAGGCATTTGACCTCAATTGCCAAAGTAATTCACTCTCTTCTAATTTTAATGATTCTGGTCCACCCCTTCCATCACTTCTTAATTGATGAATAACTCCAAATTTGAATGTATGACTTGGGTGCTCGTTCACATGTCTAGGCAATGCGTTTTCTAATTTACTGTTATCTATACAGTAAATGTGTTCATAAATTCTTTTGCCCAGCTTTCTAGCCATCTTACCAATATAGAAAGCTGGGCAAAGTGAACACTTGGCTAGATAGACTACTTGTTTACTCATACAGTCAAATCTTCCTGGTGTTTTAAATTTCCTATTACCTATAGTAAAATAAGTGTTTGTGTCTATATATTTACAAATATGGCACATACCACACTTAAACATCCCATCTCTATTACTAGGGGTCCTAAATTTAGTCTCTAAAATAGATTTCAGGTTATTACCTTTCCTAAAAAATACTTAAGGTAATAAAGGAAATAAGTCCCTAAGATGGCCATCCTTCATAAAGATGTCCCAATTCTTTTGAATAATACTTGATACTTCAAGTGAATCAATATTAAAGGTAGAAATAAAACTGTAGGGACTAAAAGGTTGTTTCTCCACTCTAACCCAGGGGTTATCTTGTACTATGTCATTAAAATTGGGGTATATACACCTGTAGTCCTTTTGTATTGGACTTCACTCAACAATTCATGTATTAAACCAAGTGGGTACCCTCTCTGAGAAAAGAAGGAGTGTAATAGTTTACATTCATCTTCAAAATCTTTATCATTTGAAATCATTTGGGCAGCTCTAACCAGTTGTCCCTTTATCACAGATCTTTTCTGAAAAAAGGGTGACAACTGGTATAGTGTAAAAACATATTGGAGTATGTGTCTTTCCGATGAATCCTAGATACATACGTTTTTCTCTGATTATCTTTACTGAGTTCCACATCTAGATATACTATCTTGTTGTTACTATAAGTTGATGTGAAACTCAAAAAATTGGTGCTAGCATTGAAACCCTCAAGCATTCGTTGCATCTCGTCAACCCTACCATCAAAAAGAATAAAAATATCATCAAGAAAACGAGTGTAGAACTGAATTTTTTCTTTATATAGAGGGTTGTTAAACACAAACTCTCTCTCCCAATGGGCCATGACTAAGTTTGCAATGCTAGCACCACAAGGAGAACCCATCGCCACCCCTACTTTCTGTTGATATATTGTCGTGTTAAATAACATGAAATTATATGATAAGACTGCGTCAATCAGTTCTTCCACAAGTTTAATCTCTTCAGTAGGTGCTCCGAGGAGTCCTAACATATGTGAAACCCATTCGATACCTTCTTGATGTGGTATGGATGAATATAAGTCTTTCACATCTATTGTTACGAACACGTAGTCGCCACTATATTTCAATTTGTTAACATTTTCTAAAAAGGACCATGAATCCTTTGAAATTTGTATTTCCTGCTTTACATATTTCTTTAAAATATTGTCAATTACTTTTGCACAAGTGTAGGTAATACTACTCCTACTGTCCACCAATGGCCGCATTGGTGGACATTCGACATTTTTATGCACTTTTGGGATACAAAATAATATAGGTAACTTAGGTGCTGGTTGAGTCATAAAATTATACATAGTTTTATCTATCCTTGCTTCAATGTATAATTCCTCTATTAATGCCCTAACCTTTCTGTATGCACCATTTAGTTCATTTCTGGATACCTCCTTATATGTATCACTGTCAAGTATACTCAACATTCTATTATTGTAATCAATGGTATCCATTATCGCCAAACCACCGCCCTTGTCCGGTTTCATTATTCGGACTTGGGCTTGGCATAAGAATGTCAAAAAATCCCTCTCTGCCAACTGATGTTAAATTGTTGTGATTTAGTATGTCTTGAAGTATACATTTTTCTTTCCAAATTACATAAATCTAGTTCACTTAACTGCTCATATAATGCAATTAGTGGATGTAATGGTGGGTTATATACACTAGATACGTAATAATTACTTCTTACATTCATGTCCTCACCCATCAGTGCTACTAAATTCAATTTGCAGGTAAATAGTTTAAGATCAATTAATGTTTTTGCTATGTCAAAATGTTTAGAAGGAACAAAGGTTTGCCCCTTCGCTAATAGATCAATAATGTCCGGCTCAATAACAATCCCAGAATAATTAAAGATCTTAAAATCCTTACTGGAATTATGTAAAAGATTACATTTGGGATAGTTACTTTCTATTGAGTCGAACATCTCTTCTTCTACCATTTGTTCCTGTTCTTTTTCCTTGTTGCCCTTGTTTTCAGTCCGTTTGTGGTTTAGGCTTGGTTCCGAAAATTTGTTTGATTCGAATTCGATGTACCACGGTTAGGATTCCCCACATTATTGTCAAATTTAATATTATTGTTACTATTCAAACATGCTATTCTGTCACTACGACAAATAGCTCCAGAAGCAGCGTTTAACTGATTGGAATTAGAATCATTAACATTCTGTGAGGGGATAGCCATTTTATTTTCTAAGTTCTGACTGTCCCTACTGTTTGTAACAAGGACATTGGCAGTAGGCAGAAAACTGCCTTGCGAGTTAGGTGACTTTGGATAAGCCACACCTGCCTCATAGTCCCTCAAGTCCCGCTTGATTTTCTTAATTTTAGTAGGTTCATAGGTTCATAGGTTCATAGGTTTATACTAGGCTATCTGCCCTAAGGCATTTATAAGCCTAGCCCAAATTTTTGTGGCTTACGCCACCTTATATGAAAAATACTGTGCCCATTAGTTTGTTGTGCCTCTGTCCAGCAGTGACACAGAGATGATTCCCGGGGTAAACCTACGATCTCCCATCCACAGGTCTAGATTTCTCTTGAACAGAGTCAGCGAGGTGCTCTGCCTCACATGGACCGGGATTTTATTCCACAGCATAGGGAGTCTCTGGTGATAAATCTATCCCTCCAGCATGTCCTATTTATATCCGTGCTAAGGTTTAAGTCGCTTGCTCTAGTGGTTTTGGTGGATTTGGATTTTTGAGGTGGAGCATGTCCATTAATTCGGGTTGGACATGGCCTTGTATGTCAGGCACATGTCACCTCTGGGCAGGCGGTATGCGACTGAATAGAGCTGGAGTTTCTTCAATCTGGCAGCATATGACAGATTTTGGAGTCCCTTTATCCCTTTGGTGAGGAACTTTTGGGGTCTCTCCAATTGCTGCAGATGTCGGGTGAGATACATCCCGAATGGGGCATTGTACTCGATCATTGGTCTGATAAGTGAAGAGTACAGGGAACAATGACCTCACTAGATCTGGATGTGAATCCTTCATGATCAGGTGGGCAATGTAGAAGGTCTTTCTAACCACTTTAGCAATGTGAGTGTCAAAAGAAAGGCCACTGTCAACCTGGGTCCCCAGGTCCCTGATAACCTCTTCTGTGCTTAGTGGATTGCCACCTATATGGTAGCTTGGGGTTACCTTGTTTTTCCCGAAGGGTATGACTATACATTTTTTGGCGTTTAACTTCAGGCCATGGCTCTGGCACCAGCTATCTGTTTCCGTGAGTCCCTTCTGAAGGATATCTGTGTCCGATGCACTTTCCACTATGGTGCCCAGTTTGCAGCCGTCTGCAAACTTTGTCAGCCAAAGTCCTCCCATGTTGGCCTGTACTTCTGAGAAGTAGATGCCAAACAATAGGGGGCCAAGGACCGAGCCCTGTGGGACACCACTTGTGACCGGCTTGGAGTCTGACACAGCGCCAGCAACTCTAACCCTGTGGGTTCTGTCCTTAAGCCAGTTTGCAGCCCATCTTGTGACATATGGGTTTACATTTAAGCTGGTAAGTTTTTCTACAATACCCGAGTAGGGTATTGTGTCGAAAGCCTTTGCAAGGCCAAGGTAGGCTGTATGGACTGCCTTTCCCTCATCAATGGCCTTGGTGACTGTTTGAAGAAGTCAACCAAGTTCAAAAGGCATGATCTTCCCTTGACAAAGCCAAACTGGGTCGGGTCCAATGTCTGCAAGTCCCTATATCTTTGTTTATGAGCTCCATTATGATCCTCTCCATAGCTTTGCAGACTAGACTTGTTAAGCTTATGGGGCAGTAATTACCAGGGTCCGTGAGGCGCCTTTGTGGAGTGGGACCACAGTTGCCGTCACGCCACTCCTTGGGCACGTATCCTGTGGTAAGGCTGAGATTAAACAGCTGCCTTATGTGCGGGTTTAATTCCTCATTTAGCTCGTGTAGCACACAGCCGGGGACACCATCCGGTCCCATTGATGCTGTGTTTTTAGCTTTAGAGAGAGCAGCTTTCACCTGCGCATTTGAGATGTCCGGGAGGCTACACTCGGCTGGGATAGTTATCTCTCCTTTAGGGGAGAGGGGTGAAGTTTGCACTGAACCTGTCTGCCAGTATGTTGGCAATGTCTGTGGGTTCAGTGATTTTTGTATCATTTTGGACTAATTCTGAGCATATCTGGGAGTTTCCACCCAGGTTCCTAACATAGCTGAAAAAGGCCTTATGATTGTCCTTTGAATCCATGGCAATTTTTCTCTCAAAATTGGCCTTAGTTGATTTTATGAGTGCTCGTATTTTTTACTAATAATGATCAGGGTGACTTCCCTTTTATGGATTTTGTTCTATCATGTAATAGCTTTCTCCTCTTATTGTAAAGTTTGTTAATGGCTGGGGTCCACCAGACTGGACGTTTGCCCTTTGTGGAAAGAGTCTTGGTTTTATTTGGGATTGCCTGATCCATGCAGTCCTGGAGGTGTTCATAGAAGGCATTTGTAAGGGCTTCCGCAGCTTGGGTTGTGGTTTCCTCTGGCTCAGGGGCCTTGAAGGATACCACACCAGTCTTGAGTAGTGTGAAGTTTGCTTTAGAGAAGTTCTTCACTATGGTCTTTTTGTTTGGGGTGGGGCGGGATGTGGATTTCCAGTGAGATTAGTTTATGATCAGATCTCACCAATGAGGGATATACCGGTGTGGAGCATTTTGTCCCCATGTTTGTGACAATGAGATCTAGTATATTTTCTCCTCTCATGGGAACAGTGACTAGCTGTTCCATGGCATTTGAATTTATGAACTCCAGGAACCGTTTGGCTAGAAAGTTAGGGCTTGAGTAATGTTCCCAGTCTATATTCGGGTAGTTGAAGTCACCCAATATGATGGTGTTTGGAGATACATTTATACCCTCCAGTGTCTTCAGGAAGGCTGTGTGGGGTTCCTGAGTTTGAGAGGGTGGCCTGTAGCATGCTACAATTTGTAGAGCAGTTTTGTAGCATTACTTTTCCCTACACACTGATCAATACTTGTGAATATACGATTGAAATCAAACTGGTATCTTGAGAATTTCATGTCCTTTCTTATATCATTATCCAAAATATTTATTTCATTAATCAAGTTATCCAGTCTTTTGATAATGAGTACACAACAGTTGCAGAAACTCAAACCCGTGCCTATCGAACATGTCTATCAGGGCTTTATGAAATTCGGAACTGCTGTAAGCCCCATAGGGTACTGCCGTAGTCTAATCCCTTTAGGTATAATCTTCAATTTAATACATTTGTGGAAATACGCTATTTCAAGCTGTATTTTCCATAGTTTAAAAAGCTTTTCATTGAATGAATTTAACCTCGAGGATAAATCTGTTCTTACCTTACAGTTGTCATCTGAAGTAATGCTCAGAGAAGATTCGGAAAAGGAAAAAGACCTGTTAAGCCATAAATCCAAATTGGGGATGGTAGAAGGAAAATTTTTTGACCATCTAATTTGGGTATATTTTACGTGATTACACAAGTAATATGTTTGTAAATACTTAACTTTGTATATTTTTATATGTTACATTTTAACTAACACATTCATAGTAACTTTTTAATAATGGTTCGTAACATAAACATAAATTATGTATTGAGTGTAATTAATTTTTTAAATGGCCATGTATTTAATTTATTCAAACATGTGACTTGGGTTCATCATATTTAAATGGGTTGGACTATAATGTCTGATTGCTTGTTCTAAAGAAGTTGAGGTGTTTCCTTGACAAAAAGTGGATTATACAATTAAACGCTTAATCAAATAATTTGGATTACTGCACGTTCTTAAACTATTGCAGTATGTGACTTTAAGTCAACTAATGTAACAGAGTGTGTTCAGGCTCCGTGTTTTGTGGGTTCTTAAAAATATATATGTACAATAACAAAAAAAAAAAATATATATATATATATATATATATATATATATATGTGTCTCATAGTTGAATGAAAATCCTATAATTAAAAATGAAAATAAAAACTTTTATAATGATTCATAATGATTTTTACAATGATTTTGTATATTTGTTGTTTTTATGGTATATGAAGTTGTTCACACACATTAACAGGCTGGTTTTAAATGGTTTCTGTTTTTTGACGTATTCTTTAAGAATGGGTTGAGTAATTAATTAATCAATTATCAGAAGGACCAATGATAGGAAGCATTTTTCATCCAATTGCATATATAAAGGTTTTTTTCATTGTGAAATGTATCTGATGAAGTTGAAACGAAAACACGATTTATTCAGTGAAAGCGTTTATTACTGTTTCAGTTATTGCATTCGCTGTTAGTTCCTTGTAATTGATATTGTATGTCTTCATGCTTGAATAAATATTTTACGACTTGTTCCTCTTATTGGTGAGCTCCCAGTGCAATTTTTTGGTTTTTGCTTTTATTAAAATTACCACATCAGCGCTTTCAAAGTTAAGATACTGCTTCTGAAGCAAAATGGATAATCAGACTGCGAGCTGATGCTGGATTTGGCCTGAATGACAAGGTACTGCTTAAACCACTCTTGAAAGATAGACCTTTGAATAAACAAGATTGTATGACTTGATTTTATATGTATATATATATATATATATATATATATATATATATATATTATCTTACACTGTCACTTTAAATGCCAATGGAGAGAATAATGTATTTGCAGGGAATTTTTCTGATTGGTTGTTGGTCTAATGCTTTGTATTATTTAAAGCATATGTATGAATTAAAACATTTGAACATCTGATGAAGCAGTATCTTAATTGTGAAAGTGCTTATGTTGTAGCATTAATAAAAGTGTTTTATATCGCCTCATTGTTTGATTCACTTTTATGTTTTTTGGACATATTTCTTTGTTTTAAGGGAATCATTTATCCTTAGTGCCACAGTTATTGTTGGTTGCTTCTAAGTCCTAATCCTGATGTGTTTGCAAATCATGAAGTTGCTTGAACTGAACCCACAACTGTTTGTCTGTTTTACCCTGACCGGGCGAGTGACATGATATCAGAATTGGGATTGAGAGTGTAGCTTCTTCAAGTCATGAGGTGCAGACTTGATGACGAAGATATATTGAGCAGACTGGGTGATACATGCGTTCAAACAATTAAAAAAGGCCAGAAATTAATTTCAGGTAACCAGAACTTGCACAAATGATTTATTTTGCAAAGAAAATGATATGAAGCTTTCATAAAGCACAAAATGCATTATTAATCAAATGAGTAGCACAAAACACATTATTAATCAAACAAAAGACACAAAACTCATTGTTGATTAAGCAAAATGTTTGAAATCATGATATTTTATAAAATTATCAGAGATATTTATATGGGGTTCAGAATTACCTTTGATTTGCAAAACGAGCATGTTTAGAGTAAAACGAGCGCAAGAAAAGTGTAATGAGCATGATAAGAGGCTAAAAGGGCACAAGTACAGTAAAGGGCAAATGAGCTTAGAAAAGCAAGGCGGCTGCATGTTTTTTAGTAAAACAACCATGTTTGGGTATGAGCTACTATTTTGCATTGACCAAAGCCATTTAAAGCATAACTAGAGATGTTCACAGGATCTCAGAGTGTGCAAAGTGTTTGCATTGTGTGCTTTATTGCAGTGCAATTATTTCAAAGAGTTTATTGTGTGCAAAATACAGTTATTTCACAAAGTGCAGTCATAATACGGCCGTTTTGGAAACGTTTTTTTGTGCTGTGTACATTTATTCACAGAGTGCCACTGTTTCACAGTGTTTCTTATATTGTACAATTATTTCTCAAAGTACAGCCATTTTGAAAAGTTTCTTAGACTGCATACAGTTCATACAGTTCATTCAGTTCATTTGCAAAGTGCAGCCATTTGGAAGTGTTTCTTACTCTGAGCTTCCTGTGCCGTGTGCAGTTTATTTCATAAAGTGCAGTCATTTCAAAGTGTTTCTTACACAGATAAGGAGTGGTTTCACAGAATGCAGTGATTTCAAAGTGTTCTTGTGGTACGGAGGCTTATTTCATAGAGTGCAGTTGTTTCAAAGAGTTTATTATGCTATTGGGCACAATTACAAATTCTGGTATAAAGTTTTGGCAATATATATGTGTGTATGTTCATACTTTACTACTGTGTGTGGATATGGCAGAAGCGTTTTGCAGATCCAGTCCACTTGTGTTTGATCATAATATAGCAGAGAATTGGAGAGTATTTGAGCAGGAATATGACATATTCATACAAGCAGCAGTTTTAGACAGAGATGCACATACTACGGGAGTCATTTTGCTTAACTTAGCAGGGTCAGATGTCATTGAAAGAGACCGTTTATTTGTGTATGCACCAGCTGTATATGCAGGAGAGGGGGAAACCATCACATTGTTGTCCCTGCTGAATCAAGAGAGGATCCTGAGTTCTTGAAATGTGCAACTCCCAGGCAAATGTTACATTAGAGAGTTACCTATTTTATACAAATGACCAAAAGTCAGGAGGAACTTTTGCAGCTTATATAACTGACTTGAGAATAAGGCTAAAACCTGCAGATGTGGTGATTTGAAAGATAAGTTGATAAAGGACAGGCTTGTGTGTGGTGTTAATAATACTGCAGTGAGAAAGATTTTGTTTCTTGACAGTGATTTAACATTGTATAGAGATTTGTCAAATCCATGAGCTTACAGAAAGGCACACAAGTATGCTTACAAGTTATAACAGCATGGATTCAGCAGCCTCTAGAGCCAACATAGACAGCATGCAGAACATGTCTAGCTGGAACAGGCCTAAGCACATGGCAGCTGCTGCCCCTATGAATTTTTCTGAGGAGAGCTGTAACTTTCCAACAAGTTCCAAGACTGGCTCAGTAAAGTGGACATGCTCAGTGCCGTTCAAGAGTGTGACTGTCACAATTGTGGTACCAATCATGAATCTAAAACAGAGAAGTGCTTAGCATTTGGTCAGCAATGCCACAAGTGTAAAAACTGGAAACACTTTCAAAAGTTGTGTAAATCAAGCAAGCCTCACTCTATTATTAAGAAAGGTCACTCAAAAAAGCAATTTGGTCATGTAGAAAGCTGCAACCCTACTTTCTATGTAGATAGAGTATCAGTGGTCAGTGGAACAGTTAACACAGAGATTTGTTGGCAAAGAACGAAGTGTTTTGTACTATCCTGATCAATGGTAAATCTAAGGAACTCAAAGTAGACACTGGTTCAAAGTGTAATGTTATGTCAGCAGAAGCATTTGCTAGAGTAAGAGCTGGTGAACAACTTAATTTGGTTAATTGCATGAAGTTTGTTGCTTATGGAGGTGAAGAGATTCAAACCAAAGGCTCAGTAGTGCTTTCATGCTATTTGGCTGGGAACAGTTATGTCTTGCAGTTCTATGTAGTCAGAAGACCTGTACAGTCTTTATTAGGTCTCAGAGACAGTCTAAGGATGAAACTGCTTTCTTATACCAAAGAAGTTCATTATGTAAGTGCATATCCTAGTTCCAGCTTCACCAATGCTATTTTTCAGAGTATGCTGATATTTTCAACGAGAAGCTAAGTAAACTTCCAGTTGTATACTCCATGAAAATAGACCCAGAGGTTAGTCCAGTGGTCAGATCAGTGAGAAAAATTCTGATAGCTATGCAGGACAAAGTCAAGGTCCAGTTTGATAAGATGGTGCAACAATGTATGATTTGTCCAGTCACAGAACCAACTGAGTGTGTATCCTCAATAGTAGTTGCTCATATGAAAAGTTCAGATGAAATCCGTATATGTATTGACCCAAGAGACTTGAACAAAGCATTAAAAAGATCTCATCATCCTATGAGTACACTCAAGGAAGTCGCTACCCTTTTACCAAATGCCACTGTTTTTTTTGTCTTGCATGCAGAGAGTTAACTTTGGCAAGTGATGCTTGAGCGCAAATCTTCACTACCGACTACATTCAGTACCCCATTTGGTAAGTACAGATTTATAAGGATGCCATTTTGAATAAATTCTGCCAGTGCAGTCTTTCAGCATGCAATGGAGCAAATTTTTTCAGGTTATCTGTGTACTATCATAGTGGATGATTTACTGGTTGGAGGCAATGGAGAAGCAGAGCATGACAGAAAGGAGATCTGGACAGAGTGTATGAAGTGAACTTCAAGCTCAATCCTCTGAAATGTAAATTCAGACTACCAGAAGTTACTTATGTAGGTCATTTATTTACCAGGACAGGTTTATGACCAGTCCCATCCAAACAAACAGCCATTATTGAGATGCCTGCTCCAGACAATGTCCAAGCCCTACAGCATTTCCTTGGTATGGGTAACTATTTGGGCACATTTATACCCGACTTTAGTGAGTTATCAGCACCTATAAGAGAGATGACATGCAAAAATGTTCCTTGGTCATGGTTGAAACAGCACCAGAGACCATTTGATAACCTCAAGGAGAAAATTGCTAATCCATCTACATTGAGCTACTATGATTTCAACAAACCACTAGTTCTTTACTGTGATGCTTCAAAGTCTGGTCTTGGTGCAGTTATTTTTCAAGAGGGCAGACCAGCGACTTATGCATCTCAAACTCTTGCCCAAATTGAAATGCAGTATGCTCAGACTGAAAAAGAACTTTTGGCGATTGTGTTCACATGTTTGAAGTTCCATGATTATATTTATGGTTGAGCTATCCAGATCAAGACTGATCATCAACCTCTAGCCACTATTTTAAAGAAGCGTACGCATACAGCTCCAACAAGACTACAAATAATGATGCTTAGATTACAAAAATACAACTTCAAAAATGGTCTATACAAAAGGCAAACTTCTTTAACTGGCTGATACCCTATCCAGATTGGCCAGACATACCACAGAACAGCTTGATGCAGAGAATTTTGACTTCAGTGCCATGGAAGTGCATAATTCTTCTACCACAAGACTTGATGAGCTAAGAGATCATACAAAGACTGATCCAGTTTTGAAAAGCTCAACCACTTCACCAATGTTGGATGACCATTAAGCAATCTTTTGCACCACTAGAAGTGCAACCATATTTTCCTTACAGAGATGAGATGTTGATGGAAGATGGTATCATTTCCAAAGGTCGTAAATTCATTGTTCCTGCTTCCTTACAACATCAATATATTCAGATTTTGCATTGTTGCCACCCAGGTTCTGATTCGACCAAATGAAGGGTGACATGACTAGTATTTTGGCCTTCTCTATCGAAAGAAATTGATAAAGTGCTTTGATCTTGTTTAATATGCAATAGTGCTAAACCACATTTGCAAAAAGAGCTGCTTCAGCTAAGCCAGAATCCTGAACTACCTTGGCCACTGACATATTTGAATGGAACAATCAGCATTACTTAGTGTTGGTAGACTCCTATTCAAGCTGGTTTGAGATCAGTTTGCTACCTAACCTAACATCCAATACTGTTATTACTAAGCTGAAACATCATTTCTCAGTCCATGGTAGTCCACACAAAGTTATTTCTGTCAACGGTACCCAGTTTACCAGTCAATTATTTCAGAAATTTGAAAAGAGTGAGTCTTTATCCATGTTACTAGCAGTGTGGAATGCTCACAGTCACACAACCTGGCTGAACATGCAGAACAATTGCTAGAGAGGTCAAAGCATGACAAATATTGATACCTTCTTGAATTTGCTTAATCTCAGAAATATACCCTGTAACGATATACTTGGTCACCCGCTCAAACAATTCTATCTAGGAAAACCAGAACAACCTTGCCTATCAGTTCCGGTTTGTTGGTGCCTAATGCTGAAAACACCAGAGCAATCAAAGCCCAATTGTTTAAATATAATTCATTTCAGAAGTCCAGCTATGATAAAACGAGTATACTTCTTCATCCAAAATAAAACAACTCCCAGATTCTGCAGACAACTAATTCATGAATGAAAATAAGAATAAACATCCCAAAGGAGAGGGCAAACACAAATTCTGTAGTCAAAATCCTTTAATACGAGACGTAAGGGCCTTCACGGTTCAAGGACCGCTTCATCAGACATACAATTCAAGTCTAAAATCATTTAATATATATATATATATATATATATATATATATATATATATATATATACATACTCTAATTACAAAGTCTCCCAATTATTTAATAAAATTCCTTCCAAAACTTAATTATAAACATTTAAAGAGACAATGACAATAAAAACAGTTAAAAACAGCAATTAATAGTAGGGCCAATAAGTATAAATTACTTAAGTCTCCTTGACCTTAATACAAGTTTAATAGGGACAGATTCATTTAAACCAAACTTTCTATGGGCACCAAGTCTCAATATCCACTGTAATTCAATATTTTCTGTAGCATTATCAAGTGGTCCTAGTTTCCTATAATCATGTACAATATGCAAGACTTGGAGAAGAAAATTGTGTGCACTGCCCTGTTCTAATGTGTGTTTTGACAGGGCACTATAAATCTGTCCCTTACGAGTACAGTATGCATGGTATCGAATTACGTTTATTTGTACGCATCATTGCCCTAAAAGTTATGTTTAGGGATAAAAATGACATTACACGAGGTGATTTTAACTATTAAACTATGTTTGTATATAATGATTATAGGAGACTTATCCCACTTGATAATGCTACAGAAAATATTGAATTACAGTGGATATTGAGACTTGGTGCCCATAGAAAGTTTGGTTTAAATGAATCTGCCCCTATTAAACCTGTATTAAGGTCAATGAGACTGACATAATTTATACTTATTGGCCCTACTATTAATTGCTGTTTTTTAACTGTTTTTATTGTCATTGTCTCTTTAAATGTTTATAATTAAGTTTTGGAGGGAATTTTATTGAATAATTGGGAGACTTTGTAATTAGAGTATGTATATATATTAAATGATTTTAGACTTGGATTGTATGTCTGATGAAGCGGTCCTTGAACCGTGAAAGCACTTACATCTCGTATTAAAGGATTTTGATTACAGAATTCATGTTTGCCTTCTCCTTTGGGATGTTTATTCATATTTCTTCATCTGTTGAAAGAAGGAGAAACAGTGAGGATGCAAATGGCGAAACGTTTTGACCAAATTGGTAAAGTGAGAGGTCTATGTGCTGAGCCAAGATCCTACTTAGTGAAATCTGAGAAACCACAGGCATCTTCTTCCTGTATCTGAAATGATATCACAGCATCATACCTGTGATACAGACTCTAGATCTCAGAGCAACCCAGACAATGTTCCTGTCAATGAACATGTCTCAGTATCTATTCCAGTTCCTGATGATGTCCCAGATGTCCCTATGGCTGAACATTCCTTAAAGACAGTCCCCGTTGTTAGAACAAATAATAGTTTTTATGTCACATGATCAGGTCGTATTTCTAGGCCTAGTGTAAAATTCATAGCAAACTGGACATGAATGTATCCTTTGGGTATAGTTTTGTATGACTGCATGTCAAAGAATTAGTTCTGTATAATTGTATGACAATCAATGGTGTCATTTAATGCATGAGCTATTTCTCAAAGAGGGAAGATGTACAAAAGAGCATGTGATGTAACTTTAAGAAGCATTTCCAAGTGAGGGCATGTGTATATAAATAGTGAGCACGTGCAGGCAGCAGTGCCATTTTGAGAGAACAACCAGAGTGTTAATATGCATGAGTACAGTAGTCAGTCTGTTTATAAGTTTATCTAAGTTTAAGTTACTAAGTCCTAATCCTGATGTGTTTGTATGTAATAAAGCTGCTTGAATCGAACCCACAACTGTTTGTCTGTTTTATCCAGACCAGACGAGCGACAATGTGTCAGAACCGGGATTAAGAGTGTAACTTCTTCAAGCCATGAGGTGCAGACTTGATGATGAGGTATATTGAGCAGACTGGGTGATACAGGTGCTCAAATGATTAAAAAAGGCCAGAAATGAATTTCAGGTAACCAGAACTTGCACAAATGATTTATTTTGCAAAGAAAATGATACAAAGCATTCATAAAGCACAAAACACATTATTAATCAAACGAGTAGCACAAAACATACAGTTAGACAAAAGCCACAAAACACGTTGTTGATTAAGCGAAATGTTTGCAACCATGATATTTGATAAAATTATCAAAGATAGTTATATGGGGTTCAGAATTACCTTCAGTTTGCAAAATGAGCATTTTTAGAGTAAAATGAGCACAAGAAAATAGTAATGAGCATGATAAGAGGCTGCTTCAACTGAACTCACAACGGTTCGTCTGTTTTATCCTGATTGGGCGAGCAACAGATACCACTCCATCAACTGCCAGGTTGTGTAATGCCCAGGGAATTATCTTTTTTTTTTTTCAAAACAAGTTTATTGTTTTAACATATAAGAGAAATATCATAACAATTTTATACAAATAATTAAAAATAGGTATTATTATAATATTCAACAAAACAACTAAAGTATTTACAAAGACATCCACTACAATCAGATCAATTAATTAAACTAAAATACTGTGCTACTGAAATTAGAATTTTTTTAACAAATTTTGTAAATTATCCCATACAATATAATGTGATCTTTTTCTAGTTGTTCTCATTCTAATTGTGCTTATTTCCATATGACACATTATATTCATAACATTTTTAAATTCATTGAACGAAGGAGGTGTATCTGAAATCCAATTTCTAGTTATTATTTTCCTAGCCACTGCTAGGATAGACCATAACAAGGGAAGCTTAATCTTTTTAACACATTGAGGTACAGGTGTGTTGAATAATATAAGAGACTTAGAAATAATGAAATTATCTGTAAAAAGAGCCTGCAAAATTCATTAATTGACTTCCAGTATTCTTTCAACTTCATACAGTCATAAAACATATGAGCCCAGTCAGCATTAATTTCTACATTACATCTCTTACATAGATTATCTTTATTATTAATTTTATTCATCATCAAAGGTGTATAAAAGATCTATGTAAAAATTTCCATGTAAAGTCTCCAGACAATGGAAGATGTAGTTCTATAAGCAGATTCCAATATATATTGTTTATCTTGTTGAGTTGGTGGGTCCCCATTAATAGAGGTGAAATAATTCCAGTATGAATCTACATTGTAAAAAGTTTCTTGTCTGATAATTTTATGTATATATGAAAGTTTACCTTTATCAGAAACTTTATGCTGTAAATTTATTATCAAGTAATCAATCAGTTTTGGAATAGATTCTTTAACTGTTATAGACATTAGATCTATTCTATCAATGAGATGTTGTCTAAAGATCTGAACCTCTAACCAGCAAGTTTCTCTTAGATCAAATTCTTGTTTTAAGAAATCTAGATTTTTAACTTTATTATCAGATATCAGCTGATACCAGTACTTTAGATTATTATCTATAGCTAAATGAGCTCCTTCAGAAGTAGATGACATAAGCATACCCTGAGTATAAATTATAGGAATACAATAAAATTCCATTCCCTATACTTAGGGTGCATGAATATAAAGTTACGATAACTAATAATAATATTTAATGGGTAACAGACCATATGTTTAGGTGTAATAGGTGAAGTACAAAATTCCTTTAGCAACCACAACATGGAGTTATTTATAATCATATTTTTATGTGTTAAGGAGATTTTCATGAAGTGCATACTAATTAGCTCCCAATAATCTTTCCATTTTGCGACATATGACCGATCTATTAATAAAGTAATAACTTTTATAATAGAAGAGATAATATATAAATTAAAGTCTGGAAAAGAAATACGCCCTTGAGACCAGCTATTAGTATGTTCCTTTAATGCAATCCTAGGTCTATTAGGTGCCCATAAGAAATTTAACATTAGTGTATTCAGTTTCTTGATAGTTATTTTTGTAGGTGAAAGTATTATTGATTGTATTAAGTATAAAATCTTGGGGAATATTATCATTTTAATAATTGTAAGTCTCTCCTCCATAGTAAAAAACATATTATTCCAGGTATTAAAAGATTTTGTATATTAAGAAAACAGGTATTATAGTTATTATATATAATAGATTTAATATCTTTAGATAGTATTATACCTAAATAAGTTATCTGACCTGAGTTGGGTACATATTTAGTAAAATCACTAATGAGAGTATTTTTTCGTGTATATATAGGTAGTATTTTAGTTTTTCTTCATTGAATATTAAACCAGAAATACTTTTAAAATTCATCATTTTATCAAATAAAGACTGCATAGAAGAATTAGATCCTGCTGATGTAATTAGAACATCATCTGCAAAAGTTGAATTTTGACGTTGTATTTTCTTCTATTTCAAAACCCTCTATGTCAGTACTGTTTCTAATCAAATTAGCCCAAGGCTCCATTACTAAAGTGAATAATAGTGGAGAAAGTGGACATCCTTGCTTTGTACCTTTAAGAATGGGTATTTTTGTGAAACATATGTTCCTACCTTAATATAAGCCAGCGTTCCTTTGTATAAATGCTCAATTAAATTTACAAATGCATCAGAGAAATTTGTGCATTTCAGTAAGGTAAACAGATAGTCCCAACTTACTGAATCAAATGCTGAACCTATATCAAGCCTAATAAGTGTTAAATCTTTCTTTTCCCTATTTGCAAAATCAATTAATGTTAAAGTTCTTCTTATATTATCAAAAGTATTTCTATTTACAATGAAGCCCGTCTGATCTATGTCTATAATGCCGGGATAATTGTCTTCAATCTATCAGCAAAAATACTCATAAACATTTTATAATCAACATTAAGTAATGAGATGGGTCGATATGAAGAACATCTAGTTGGATCTTTATTAGGTTTTAAAATTGGTGAAATAAATGTATATTGCCAAGATGGGGGTTATTAACTCAGTTTGGGCCAGAATAAAAACCTTATGTATTAATGAATATGTAGTTTTAGAAAGGATTTTATATATCTCTGGTATAATACCATCATTACCCGGTGCTTTGTTTGATTTAAGCTTATTTATTTGTGTAATAACTTCTGTATATGAAATACTCTTGTCCAATAGTTTAATCTGTTGTTTATTAAGCTTTTTATTCATGTTTGTGGTTATAAACTCCTTTATTTTATATTTAGGTTCCATGTTAATGTTGTTATGGTTAATCTTGTGAAAGTGATTTCTAAATTCATCCAGTATTTCTGGTATACTAGAAACATTCTTCATTTTCCTTAGGGAAAAGATTTCTTTGATATGGTTTTGTTTATTCAATCTTTTTGTTTTATTTTTAAGTCTATGTAAGTATTTGGGGCTTATTGAATAAGACAAAACTTGTATTTCTCTAAAGTTATTTTAACTTTATGAGTTAAAATTTCTTTGTATTTCTCATTTAGTTTGTTTATTTCTTCAATAACTTTCTTGTCCATAATATTTTCTTTATTATTATGTTTATAAGAGTCTAGTTTACTTTGAATATCTAACAATTCCTTATCCCAAGATTTCCTTTTATTATTATACCATCTGATACTTTGTCCATATAGATATGATTTTAAGGCATCCCAAACATAGACAATGGAGACTTCAGGAGTATTATTTATGTCTAGAAAATGTTGTACTTCTGAAAGTATATATTCTTTATAGTCTTTTAGCTGAGTTAAGTATGCTGGTATCCTTTTGATCTGAACATTATGAGTATTTTTATCATGAATTCAAAACAATTGAGTTATGATCAGATATAGGACATGAAATGATTTTGGAATTAATTAAATCTGTTACCATCTGGTTAGAAATAAAGACCCTATCTATTTTGAATAAGTTTTGTATCTGTTAGAAAAAGGTGTATGGTAATGATTTTGACTCGATCTGATTATTAATATCATTCAAATGATAAGAATTAGCAAAATAATTTAAATGTTTTGCATTAGATGTAATTCTTTTTTTCTTTATAGTGGTAGTATCACTTTCATGTAGTATACAATTAAAATCACCAGCTAAAATAATATCCCCTATAGAGAATGATATGATCTTATCAATATGATGTTTCACTGTATTAATACCAATTCCAGGTATCCAATATACATTAATTAAAGTGTAAGTCTTCCCATTAATTTGTATTGTAACCATACAAAACATTCCTTTGTCATCCTGATAAGACTTAATGGTTTTAGGAATGGGCATACTTTTATTCCATAAAATAGCCACTCCTCTTTTTTCTGAGTGTGCTCTGAACTAACCAATACTGTATACTTATTAGTGGCTAGTTTATCAATATCTTTTTCAAGAGATGGGTTTCTTGCAGGAAGACTAGATTGGCCTTGTGTAGATTAATGTATCTTATTAGGCTTGCCCTTTTACACGGATTATTCAATCCATTAATGTTTAAAGAAATTCCTTTTAAAGATGTCATTTGGCATTTTTAAAACTCAAGAATCTTATGATCGAAATAACAAATAACAAGATAAATAATGTTACATCTCCTCTTTTAGGTGTACCTTTAAATATAGCTGTATTTATTAAATCTCTTATGGGATTTTGTATAGGATTCAATTTTGTTTGTAGTGACAATGAGTGTACAAAATATATTGTGGATGTCAAAACTATATACATATAACAATGAACAAGTGAAAATAATGTAAGGATTAAACCTTGCATCCTGCCTGAGTTGAAAACTCCAACTTAGAGTAGTATTTACTACTCAAGTTAACCTACCCTAAGCAGCAGTACCTCAGCTACCACCTTATCAATTTAATACTAGTTATATTTAACTGAGGTTAACAGTTTTCAATTCAATTATCTATCAAGACAAAACTACACATTTGGTAAAACAGCATCATATAAACTAAAATAAACTTTTTTTTTTTTTTTTTTTTAAACTGTTCATACTATTATATAGATCTATGTAATATATAACACTTGTATTCTAATAGCATTCAAATAATCTTAATGTTAGAAATCAAGAGGAGAGAAAATTATGTTCTAACATTCATTTAAATCAAAATCTTTGGCTAATATGATTCAGACATTACATGCATTAAGATGCATCTATTTTCTGTCATGTGAATTCTATCAACAGCTTCCAAAAAAATCTTGAATTGTTTGTATATGAGCATTTACTTAAACTCATTATTGTCAATAGAGTAAAATATTGTATTCATCAAATTTATTATAAATCATATTGCATAGTTATGCAGATTCTCAGAAACACCTGCGTTATTACCTAAAAAAAAAGCCATCACACACATAAACACAGACACACACACATACATATACACACACACATATACACACACACACACACCCACACACATACACACACACACACACACACACACACACACACACACACACACACACACACACACACACACACACATACATATACACATACACATATATACATACATACACACACACACACACACACACACACACACACACACACACACACACACACACACACACACACACACACACACACACACACACACACACACACACACACACACACACACACACACATACACATATATATATATATATATATATGATCTCACTGAGTTGTGTCTTTGTAGAGCACTATCCTACTTACTGTCCCTAGAATAAATCTGTCTGCTTTATACAAAATAATGCACAGCAAACACATATTAGTAACCAGATTTTACAATTATGCTAACCTACTGCTTTAAAATATATCACATGACATTTCTTCCAGAATAGAGTTATAAGATTATTTATGCTTGTCAATCAGATGAATTAAATGAGTTATAGTAAAGTATATGTTTGGGACACAAGTTTTTAACACAGATTATTATGCTACTGTTAAGTAGATTTTCAAAAACATTTAAATAAATGTTTCATTTTCTATGCCTTCTAAAATAAGATATATACTTGCTACAAGAAACTACATCATTTAAACTCATCATAACTGACATATTTTATGAATAGAGTATTTTTCCTGAATCTGTGGTGTGTCAGTGTGATAACCTTGTCAATGTTTATACGAACTGCTTTCAGTTTCTCTGTGAAAATTCTGTGAGTGAAGCTTTTGAGGAAACTCATGGACACTGTGCATGAGACAGCCCACATCCCAGATTGTCTCCCTTAACATTTTGGCGGGAAACTTATTAAAACTTGTGGCAAACATTCATTTTGTCAATAGAGTAAAATATTGTATTCATAGAAATTATTATAAATCATATTGGATAGTTATGCAGATTCTCAGAAAAAAAGCCATCACACTCACACACACATGCATACATACACACACACACACACACACACACACACACACACACACACACACACACACACATATATATATATATATATATATATATATATATGATCTCACTGAGTTGTGTCTTTGTAGAGCACTATCCTACTTGCTGTCCCTAGAATAAATCTGTCTGCTTTATACAAAATAATGCACAGCAAACACATATTGGTAACCAGATTTTACAATCATGCTAACCTACTGCTTTAAAATATATCACATGACATTTCTTCCAGAATAGAGTTATAAGATTATTTATGCTTGTCAATCAGATGAATTAAATGAGTTATAGTAAAGTATATGTTTGGAACACAAATTTTTAACACAGATTATTATGCTGCTGTTAAGTAGATTTTCAAAAACATTTAAATAAATGTTTCATTTTTTATGCCTTCTAAAATAAGACATTTACTTACTACAAGAAACTACATCATTTAAACTCATTATAACTGACATATTTTATGAACAGAGTATTTTTCCTGAATCTGTGGTGTGTCAGTGTGATAACCTTGTCAATGTTTATACTAACTGCTTTCAGTTTCTCTGTGAGAATTCTGTGATTTGAAGATTCTGAGTTAACTCAAGGACACTGTGCATGAGACAGCCCACATCCCAGATTGTCTCTCTTAACATTTTGGCGGGAAACTTATTAAAACTAGTGACAAACATTCATTTAGCAGTGTAAATGCATCTAAACATGACAGAACCTCCACAATGTATTCCACAGATCATCACAGCCTCTATGCAAGTGAAATTAAACTCAAAATTACCAACAAGCAATAAAACTCAGCATTCTTCTCCCAACTCAATTTTCATACAAATCCTATTATTCACTGTGCCCACACAGTCAAAAGCATTTCTATATATTAATAAAGAAAAGAAAACAGAGTAGAAAATAAAAGGGAGTGAGGCAGAAATAAAAATGTAAGAGAAAGCTGTAAGAAGTATATACAATGGAATGTTACTTACTGTTTATATTAATAGAGTTAAAAATAAAACATATTATTTACTCTTATTTAGTTCTGATTATTATTAGTTAAAGCATGACAGATTATTTACAAACAAGCATAAGCAGTATAATCAAGAAAGTATAATTAGAAATAGCATTTGAAGAACTTATAAACTTTTACAAGAAATAAATATGTTATTATTCTATTAATGATATTTTCATTACTGTTCTCTCCCTGCCCTCCCCACCCTTTACCCACTACATAATCTAAATAGAATGTCATTGTTTAAACAAAGAAAATAATAAAAGAAGAAGGAAAAAAAGGTAAAGATAAAAAATGTATCAAATTACTAACCTTACTTTTTCAGAAAGAGAAACAAATCGAGTCACAGCCTGCCATTAAATCCTCAGGCATTTTGACTGGTTATGAAACAAAACATTTCTTTGCACATAGAGAATAACTTTGATTAAATCTTTTCCAAAATATTTGTGGCTTTCTGGAAATGCAGGAACTATATTCAAAAAGATTAATAATGAATTGAAATGATGAGAGAGAAAAAACATATAACAAATCATTTGTTTTTAGTCTCTTCTTCTTCTCTGAAGTCTTCCAGGAAGCTTCAGTTGCCAATCTCTTTAATGAAGAACTAGCCCATTCCATTTCTTCTATTTTATCCAAAATCCTTTTTCTTTGACAAACAGTAAAGCAGAGTCTAAATCATCGAAGACCTTAGGACCATCAGGAAGGAAGATTTTAAGCTTGGCAGGAAACAGAAGGTATGTTTTAAACTGTGCTTTTTAAGCTCCCTTATTAGTGGCAGAAAAACTTTTCTTTTAGCAATTACCATGGAAGAATAGTCATTGTCAAAACGCACAGTTGTCTCATTAAACTTAACAGGAGCTTTAGCCCAAGCAGATTTAAGAACCATCTCTTTATCAAAAGATGATAGAAATCTAACTATAACTGATCTAGGATAGTTTTGTTAGAGTTAGTATTAGCTATAGATCTATGTGCTCTTTCGATACCAAAAGAGAATGCTTCTGGTAAATCTAAAGTTTTAGGGAGCCATGTTGTTAAAAAGAAGTAATATTGTCACCTTCAATATTTTCTGGCAGTCCAAAAATCCTAATGTTATTGCGCCTAGATCTATTTTCCAGGTCATCCAGCTTTGTTTGTAAATGTGTATTTTGTTTCAGCAGAAACTCAATGTTGATTTCCTCTTCTTGTATTTTATTTTCCATGTCATTCACAGCTTCTTCTATGCCTGTCATCTGGATCTTCTGTTGTTGCAGGTCCATATGTAACAAGTCTATTTGTTTTGTAGTTTTTCTATGAAAGTGTCTATTTTAGTATCCATTTTATCCATCTTAGCAGTAAGTTGCTGGACTATAATTATCAGAGACTGAAGTTCTTTCTTGATGCTGGAGTCTTGAGAATTTGTCTTACTGGAACTCATTTCAGACTGATAAACTGACAGGAAAATTTCCAAAGTAATTTCTGACAGGAATATTATTAAGATTTCCTTTCTTTTTTAGATATAGTTCAAGAACTATATAAAACAAACATATTTAGAAAGAAAATTACTTCAAGAATTAATTTTTTAAGTAATTAATTCCTGTCAATGTAATGAAATTGGTGGAGCTGAAGAAATCTGCTGCTATCCTGTATTCATCCTTGGCCACGCCCCTCCCAGGGAATTATCTTGACTGCACATTGTGGCAATCCCGGCAGTTATCATGACTTCCATATATGGCACATATCATAGCTACAGCAAATCTGTAAAGACTCATGGGCATTTTTGAAAGCTATTAATGACGTTTGCTTTGCCGAGGATGTCAATTTTCTTATTATAGATGTTACAGATTTGTACTTCTCCATACCTCATGAGATAGGAATTGAATGGATAATTGATAGGTTAAGATTCCATGGGGCACCAACAAGTGAAACTAGACTTATAGAGGAATTGTTAGGAATAATTTTGTCTACTAATTTTGTAATGTTTGATAATGAGATCTTCTTACAAGTAGGTGTAGCAATGGGATCCCCATGTGGAGCAAGTGCAGCTAATTTAGTTATGGCCCACTGGGAATCCCATTACATCTTTGATAACCATGATATTATGTCTTCCATATGTTATTATACAAGATTTTTGGACGACATTTTATCTTGTTTAAAGGGGATGCAACAGCAGCAAACAGAGTAGTTGAATATTTAAACACGACTACTAATTTTCTGAGATTTACTAGTTCTTTCAATGAGAAATGTATATCTTATGTGGACATTTGCTTAATGAAGAATAACATAAGCAGACCTTATTTAGCAAAGATCTATCAGAAAAAACATATTCAAATGCAATGTTACACTTTTCAAGTGCCCATATCCTCTGTGCCAAAAAAGGTCAGTGCTCAAGGGTCAGCTAGTTCGTGCAGCTAGGATGATCAGAGATTATGTAGATTTTATAGAAGAATGTTGTATTTTAAGACAAATGTTTTTAAGGAGAGGGTACCCTAAACAGTTAATTATGTATTTAACTGTAGAAGTACAACTAAAAAAAGAGAGGGATATATGCAAACCTCTGTTAGGTGTGAAAATTAATCAAGCACAACATAGTATGACAAGTGAGGAAATCAAACGTAATGCTAATGTTAGAGAAGAAAACAACCAGGTGAATGTTTCTTCTCAGAGTTTCACAACCCTATTTAGTACTGACGGATATAGTATTAACAGTATCTTAGTTAGAAACTGGAATTTGTTTATATATGATGATGTTATGACCAACAAGATAGGTGAAAAACCATTGCTAATATTTAAGCGGAGTAAAAATATGAAATCATTATTGGAAACATGTAAGTCAGAATCTGTAAAAGCACCAGGCATGATTAAGTGTGAGGCCTACAATTATTGTAGACGTGGTATCAGGCAGTACTTTTATGATCCATGGTAAAACATACAATATTTGTGGTAGGTACAATTGCAATACTAAATCTGTGATTTATCTTACACAGTGTCAGACATGCCCCACATACTATATTGGTAAAACAGATAGAACATTGAAAGAGAGGGTTTATGAACATTTATATAGCGTTAGCAGGGGCAAAAATGAAAATGCTTTAGCAAGACACTGTAAAGTGTATCCTAACCATTATTTTGCATTCTGAGTAATTGACCAAATAAAACCTAACATAAAAGGTAGGCCATTCTCTTTAATGTTAGAGACACAGGATGTAATATGGCAATTAAGACTAGATTCAAGTAGGGCACCAGGGTTGATCTTTAGCTTGCATTTTAAAATTGAGAAGTTTTACCAGATAATTTATAAGTTGATGTACTTATATTTTAAATATACTTTAAAATGTTTGTCATTTATCTGAACCGGTGTAATGATGTGTCATAGTTTTTACCATTTGGTGTTTACAAGTTAATTTTTTAATCAACTAATTAATCAAGTTAATCAATTTTTAATGAATAGATAAGATTGAATTTTAAGTCATGAGTTGATGTGAATATAAGGAGAGGTGTTTGACTTGATGTTTTTATGTCTGAAGAAGTTTGACTATTTGGCTGAATGAAAAGCTCTTAACAGTATTTAAATAAACCTTGGTGGTGTGTGGTTTAACTTCTCCGAGCCTTTTTTGTGATGTATCATAGCTGTACTGGGTGTTTACTAGGGGGAACATCTCACAAGGCCATTTACTGGGGATGTTGGCTATACACTAGAACTGTGGCTGATGATACCCATCAGAAGTGCACACACACCCATGGAAGAATGCCATAATGAGACACACATGCAAACCAGAAACATCATAGAGCATGTGTTTGGGTTTCTGAAGTCATCGTTCCAGTGTCTAGATACATCTTGTGGAGCCTTGCAGTATAATCCATGCACATGTACACAAATATTCAAAGTATTTATTTATTTATTTATTTATTTTTTAATTTTACATTTGTTGACCGGGCCAGTCTAACTGGATATATGTCCATTTTCAGTAGAAGCCTGGGGAGAAAAGCTCCAAGGTCAATAGTATACAAAGTGCCAAATTTAGAATAATTAGTTTATACATATACACCCTTTTACATAGGTTATTGCTACAGTAATCCAGTAACACATAGGGGAATTAAACAGAAGGCAGATTAGAGCAGTAGTTAAAACACCATGGAGAACAAGAAAGTCATAATCAAGTATATGTTTACAATAAATATAAAAAAATGAAATGTATATAGTGCAGTAAAGAGCATAACAGCAATCACATAAATAGCTAGAGATTCTAATGTAGAGATAATGCAGATAATAATAAAGAAATTTTGAGAGAAAAAATTTTGAGTAAACTTTTTTTTTCATAATGGTTCAATAGGAAATGTAATACTTTAATAAAAAATCATTGAGAAAAACAAATGCATCAGAGATAACTAGGTTCATAGGTTCACACCAAGTGTGTAACAGTGAGGAACAGAAAACTGCACTGCTCATTGCTCTACGGCTTTTTTTTGTTTTAGTTGGTTAGGTTCATAGGTTAGTACTAAGCTAACTGCCCTTGCGAGCCATTTTAAGTCTAGCCAATTATCCCTTGTGAGATTCAAATCCTGCACCTTGTGTTTGTAGGCAAACACCTTAACCATTAGGCCACCCTCCCAACCCCTGCTATAGACATTTAAAGTGGTAAGGGAAGAGGAGGTAGTATCAGTCAGGATTTGTACATGGGCATAGCCATTGGGATTTTAGGAAGGTTTTTAGTTGCTTCTTGAAGAGTGGGGTGGATGTAAGGGATGCAAGTTCACTTGGAAGCTTGTTCCAAGTGTTACCAACAGAGTTAGTAAACAGGCAGTCCCCAGATTTATTGTTGGCTTTTAGGGTGGCTACTAGTACCCTATTGGCTGATTGTAGGGTTGTAAGATTTCTATATGGGCTGATGAGGTTACAGAGTATGGGAGTATTCGAAAAATGATGCAAGATTTTGTGGATGATAGTAAATTGCTGGAAAAGAAGCTGGTTTTGCAATTCCAGCCATCCTAGAAGCTTAAGATTTGGGCAATGGTGGGTTCTAAATGGGGCACCAGTGGCAAATCTGGCTGTGTTACTATAAGAGGTTGCGAGCTTATTAAGATTGCTTTTGGATAGGTTTGTATAAATGGGGGAAGCATAGAGAAGGGTGGAGATTAGGTGAGTTTGGGCAATTGTAGTTCTGGCTGAAGCTGTAAGAAAGGGTTTAAGGCTATAAAGGAAACCAAGTTTTCTATTAACTGATTTGATAGTTAAGTTAATATGTGTCTCAAAGTTAAGATTATGATCAATTGTTACACCTAAGAGTTTGGTGGTTGTGTCAGGAACTATTACAGTACCGTTATTTGATGTGATTATAAAACTGATTTGAGGGGACTTCTGTGTGGGAGTGAACAATAATAATTTAGTTTTTTTTGGGTTAAGGAGGAGACGTCATTGATGGAACCAGTTTTCAACTAAGGAAAATACTTTTTGGGTAGTAGATTGTAGTTCTGCAGGAGAGGAAGCAGCACAGATTAATGTTGGGTCATCGGCATATTGTATGCAGGTGGTTTGAGAAAGGGAGGTTTTCAGATCATTAACAAAAATAGTAAAAAGGAGGGGTCCCAGAATAGAGCCTTGTGAGACTCCAAGGGTGATAGGATGCTGAGTGGATAAGTTTTTTCCCCAGAGGACAGCTTGTTGTCTATTTCCTAGGTAGGATTTGAACCATTTGACTGTCTGAGTGTCTAATGAAAGTGATTTAAGTATAGCTGAAATTAATTAATGATTAACCATGTCAAAGGCTTTGGAGAGGTCTATAAAGAGAGCTGAGGAAAGCAGGTTGTTGTTCCGATTTTTATTAATACAGTTTGCAAAGGATAGTAGCTCAGTTGTAGTACTATGGAATGGCCTAAAGCCATGCTGACAGTCCACTAGTAAGTTATTTTGGAGGAGATGATCAAGTAGTTGACGCTGAATACATCTCTCCATCATTTTTGCTAAGGGAGAAAGTAGGGCTATGGGGCGACAATTTGAGAGTTCATTCAAGTTACCACCCTTATGCAATGGGATGAAAATGTGAGACTTTCCATAGAGGGGATGCAACTTTCTGTAATGGTTCTGTTTACTAAAATGGAAATAGGGTAGGCAAGTACTGCAGCTGCAATTTGCAGATATTCAGCTGGGAGGAGGTCAGCTGATGGAGTACATGGTTTGAGTTTTAGAAGTAGGGTGTGTATAAGAGATGTTAGAACAGGCTGGAGATAAAATGCATGAGGTAAATTGGTTAGTAAGGATTATTCTCCACAATGCTCCACAATCTGATCCTGTGGAAACAGCTGCAGCAGGATCAGCAAGGGGAAGGGCCACACATCCCCCCACCAATGTCTAGACCATCGCAGCCACAGTCACTGGAGAACTTGGAGGTGGATCCACCAGCTTCTGTGGCTGAAGGCATACGTAGGAGTGTTCATTATGCCATTGCTTTGGCAAAGAGACAATGCACAGCACATTCACTGACCACCTAGGGGCTTAATGCCTTTCCCCTACTCACATACATATAGTAAAATTTATGCCAGGCAACTCACACAGCCTTTACCTCCACATGCATTGGCTGTGTACTGCTTGCATCAAAGACAGCCCTGAACTAAAATTGTGTCAACTGCTGCGTTTGCAGGGTAGGTGAAAAACCTACTGTGTATTCTTTAATAATATTATGGCATAGCCTTGTATTTCATCACTTGTTATAGTAAGCAGGTAAAAGGTGGGAGATTTCTACAAACATTACCATAACATGGCAACAGAGACTTGTTTGACTTATATGTGCCCATTAGTAAGTAGTAGGCCTCAGGCATCAATGTTTCACACAGCCATACCTCTCAAAAGTACTGATGATGACTGCATGCCCTCAGTTTAACACCATATGTTTGTACTGGAAAACCATTGAAGATAGACTTTAGAAAGTAATGATACACATTGCAGTTTCTGACTTCAGAACCCTCACAAGGTCAAACAGGCAGGATGAAAAACAAGGACAGTAACAAGAGCAATATATCCTTGTTTGTGTCATAGCAGTAACTCACCTTTGCTCCTCCCCTAAAAGTGCAGTCTGTGCTTAATTGTGCCATCCAACCTGCCCTTCAGTTGTTTTGAAATGCATAGCATATTAATGCCAGTTAATATCCTCACACATTTTGAGGGTAATGATATAGCATGGCTTACAGACTCCATTTCTCAGAGTACTGGTCAGATAATTGATGAATGACCAGGAAACATAGAAAGGTAAAATAGAGCTGTATATTTGCAAGCAATAATCATAATAGGTTGTGTGATCACTAAGAGCATTATATCCAAATATAGTAAGAAATAGGTTCATAAACTTAAACCTAGCCAGTTAGCCATGTGAGAATCAAACCCTGTACCTTGTGTCTGGAAGACAATTATCTTAACCATCATGCCAACCTCACAATAGTGCTGCATGGTTTGATATCAGAGTACATTCTGTTGTAGTTTTTTGTGTGGTGAATTACTTCAGTTCTTTACTGCAACGCTGTTTGTGAGGCAAAGAGGGGTAAGGCACTCATCCCTTTTTCTGAAGGTGCATTGGAGTTGGAGTTGAAATCCAGACCTATATAGACATACACGTGTACTAACATTTTCTATTGTGTATGGCATAAATTGCCTTTCCCCTTTCAACTATTTCTCCCCTTTTAATGTTTTTCTTTTATTTTCTTTTATACTGAAAAATTATAAAAACATGACAGAGAAAACACAGTTTGTGAACAAATGAAGAGGAGGTTGGATGTTATTGAAAGAGGACCTGTGAATTGTGCATTGCTTACTTGCATTTCCAACCTTGACAGACCTACATGTAACACTTTCTAAGTTTATCCTGACACACCCACCTGATGATGTAAGCAATCACAGTTTCTATCCCAAACACTGAGGGAGTGCCTACACAATGTGAACATCACTACGTGGATCCAGCCTTTTGGGATTCAGCAATTCTAATGAGTTCAAACCTCATTTGGATCTTCACAGTGCTGACAGCCCTGAATCTACATGGTTAGCAACCATGAAGCTGGGGAAACTGAAGGGGAGCAGAATGGTGAACACAGAATGGAGGGTATTACATTTGTTCCTGTTTTGAGCCTTTGCTCCAGCATACCTTTTCAGTGTACATATTTTTGCAGAATGTCCAGTTTTTCCCTCATATTTTTGGTCCGTTCCTTTTAAACATGTTTCTTTTTGGAAAGATCGCTGGGATGATCTAAGGATTAAAATCCCTAACTAATGACATGGCATTTGAGTTTCAGACTTCATAACCTTCAGAAAATGCACTGTAACACAAATCCTGTTATTCTAGCTGCTGTCTAAGTTAATAAAAACAATATTTAAAATGTGTCCAGATTTCTTGCGCTCCAACACAGAAAGGCCCCTCAAGCCTTTCTGTGTTGGAGAGAAGCATTATCAGTGGGAGTGGTATGCACTAGATAGCCTATCTACCACAAGATCCAGGTACAGATTCTTAGCTTTAGCACTTGAATTTGATTATTTGTGCTCAGCACTTCTTCAGAACTTGTTGTAAGCACGAAATAAGCTACAAATTATTACAGCACTCAACCTTCCTCTTTACCTAGAGGAAATAGTTTTTGTACTTACTTTCCTCACTTGCTTAGAGAAAAACAGCTCTTGTACTCACTTTCCTCACTTGTCTAGAGGAAAATAGTTTTTTATTCAGGCATGTCCAAGGGTCAGCTCCTAGTGTTCTCTCCTGTCTATCTGATGAATCTGGGCATCTTGAGGCAATGTAGCAATTGCCTCATGTACACAGGCAACTCTCTCCTCCTAGCACCCAACACTACAACCTGTGAGAGATGCAGTTATCTAGCCAAACTGGAGCTAAATCTCTCTCCAACCATGACTGAACTTCCCAGTCAAGAGGAGAAGGTAAACACTTGCACCACACCACACTCATCACATAGTCCCACTAAACCTACATTTCCACAATCCACACATAGAAACACAAAAACATTCGCAGAGGCTCTCAGTAATAATCTGCTCAAGCAACAGAGACCTCCAAAGCAGAAACGCAAACAACCTCCACCTCCCAACACAACCCAAATGACACATAGCCCACAGACTCAGTGTGCCAATAACCACAGCCCATAAGGCAAAACAACATACCCAACACACTAGTCATAGTTAACTCTATAGTCAGGCACACTGATGTCCCACTCACCAGGCTAAACAAGGAGAAGGTTACTGTCAGCTGTATGTCAGGTGCCAGGATCCACTACATAACCCATGCATTCAGGTCACTCCACAACAAGTACAAATATGACTCTCTCATTGTCCATGTTGATGTGAACGACCTGAGACATACCTCCCTGGACCACACGAAAAGAGACAAGGAAGAGGTCTTCGATCTTGTAGCCTAAGCAGGTAGGACCCTAGCTCTGAGTAGCATCTTGCCATCGCCCAGAATGATACCGCAGTACAAGGACAAAATGATTGACTTCAACAATTGGCTACACTTCTTGTGTCATTCTAAGGGGATCCAGAATCTGTCTGCCTGGGATGACATGGTCGACAGACCACGATGCTTTGACAGAGATGGCCTGCACCTGTTGCCTCTGGGATTCCAGATACTGGCTAAGGCTCTTGCCACCCCTATAGTCCCTTTTTTTAGGCAAGGTTCAAATGACAAATTCACCACCATAATAGGAACAGGCAAGCAAAAACTGAGGGTAATGCTACTCAATGTTAGAATTCTAAATCTCAAAATGCACTCATTTGAAGCACTCCTTAAAATGGAGAACATCAATATCTGTGCAGTGACTGAGACCTGGTTCAAGGCTCTAGAGAGCACCTCTGCATTGCCAGGCTCTAACTCATACCACACTTTTTAGCCATCTTACCTTGACCAGAATACCAAAGGCAGAGGTGTGTCCATATTCATTAAGGATATCCACACCTCAAGGCTAGTTGCGCAGCATAATGCATCCGAGGTTATCCAAGTGCAACTAACTCTGGGCAAAAGAGGAATCCAAATTGTAGCTTGCTACAGATCCCCCACCATGCCCCAGGATTCCCACTCCTCTTATCTTGCTATACTGGAAAATATTAGGGTTCAATCAAACACCCTAATTATGGGCGATTTCAACTACCCCACCATTAACTGGGAAAACTACTCATTTACCAACTCCTTCACTCAATGCTTTCTGGAATTCATAAATTCCAATGCCCTGGATCAACTTATCCACACCCCCACCAGGGGAAACAATATCCTAGACCTAGTCATTACCGACATGAGTGACTGCTGTTCCACACCTGAAGTCAACTCCTTGTTGGTCAGATCTGAACATAAGCTAATCACCCTAGATATCCGCATCCCGCCCCACCCACCATTAAGGAAACCATGGTAAAAAATTTCTCCAAAACCAATTTCATGCTTCTTAAGACAGAAGTAGTGAACTTCATGACACCCATGCAGATGGACAATACAGTTACGACTGCTGAATCCTACACAAATGCACTCTATAAGCACTTACACGAGTGCATGGATCATGCTATCCCAAACAGAACCAAGACGCTATCCTCCAAAAACAGAAAGCCAGTCTGGTGATCCCCTGCCATAAATAAACTCTACAACAGAAGGAAGAAACTGTTGCAAAGGAAAGTAAAATCCCATGAGTGGAGGAGCTCCCTGGTCAGCCTGAGTAAGAAGTTAAGACCCCTTATAAGATCCTCTAAAGCTAGCTATGAAAACAAAATTGCCACTGATTCTAAGGGCAACCACAAAGCATTCTATAGCTATGTGAAGAATCTCAATGGCAACACCCAGATCTGCTCTGAGTTACAGCACAATGGCATGAAAATTACAGAACCAACTGATATTGCCAACATCCTGGCAGATAGGTTCAATGCTAACTTTACCCCCCTGACTCCCCCTAAAGGGCCCATATCTATACAGGAAGAATGCAAAGTCCCTGTAATCACATCTATGCAGGTAAAAGCTGCACTCTCTAAAACCAAAAGCACAGCATCCATGGGACCGGACAACATCCCAGGCTGCATTTTACACAAACTTCAGAACAAACTGGCTCCCCATCTAAGCACCATGTCCAATCATAGTTTCACGTCAGGCTTTGTGACCACTAAATGGTGCACAACAGTTATCCCACTCCACAAAGGGAGGGCCACCACTGATCCTGGAAACTATCGCCCTAGTAGCCTGATGAGCCTGGTCTGCAAGGCCATGGAACATATCATCATGGAACTCATAAACAAAGATATTGGTAACCTCCAAATTCTGGACCCCACCCAGTTCGGGTTTGTGAAAGGCAGATCATGCCTTCTGAAACCTGATTGACTTCTTTGAGGCAGTCACCAAAGCTGGAAACGAGAGTAAGGTGGTTCACATAGCCTATCTTGACCTCGCCAAGGCTTTCGACACCATCCCCCATTTTGGAATTATAGCTAGACTCACTTAACTAGGTATAAATCCCTATGTCACAAGATGTGTTGCCAACTGGCTCACTGACAGAACCCACACTGTAAAAGTTGCAGACTCCAAATCTGACATCAAACCAGTGACAAGTGGAGTACCACAGAGTTCAGTCCTTGGACCTCTCCTGTTTGGTATCTACTTCTCTGAAGTACAAGCTTACACAGAAGGCCTCTGGCTAATGAAGTTCACAGATGACTGCAAACTAGGGGCCATAGTTGAGTCCCCAAATGATGTGGACATCCTACAGAAGGGCCTCACTGAGACAGATGCTTGGTGTCAGAGTCATGGCCTCAAGCTCAATGCCAAAAAGTGCATTGTCATCTCTTTTGGTAAAAACTCTGCACCCATGAACTACCACATAGCCGGCAGTCTACTTAATGCCAAATGTGTGATAAGAGACCTTGGGACCCAGGTGGACAGTAGTCTCTCCTTTGATAATCACATCATCACAGTAGTCAGGAAATCCTTTTATGTGGCACACCTCATCACAAAAGGGTTCTCATCTAGGAAAAAAGAGGTCATTGTTCCCTTCTACTCGGCACCTAGTCCCATTATAGAGTACAATGCCCCTTTTGGAATGTACCTCACAGGACATCTGCAGCAGCTGGTAAGGCCACAGAAGTACCTTACAAAGAGGATTACTGGCCTCAACCAGATGCCCTACACTGACCGTCTCAAAAAACTCCAGCTTTACTCTGTAGCATATCACCTACTCTGAGGAGATCTCTGTCTAACATATAAAGCTATGTCAATCCCAGAGCTGTTGGACATGCTACACCTAAAGAAATCCCAATCCCTCCAAACTACATGCTCTAGAGACCTAAACCTTGTCACCACAATAAACAGGACATGCTGGAGGGATAGATTCCTGTTCCAGAGACTTCCCATACTCTGGAACAAACTACCCATCTATGTCAAGCAAAGTTCCTCATTAGCACTCTTCAAGAAAAATCTTGATGAGTGGACGGGAAATAGGAAATACACCCCGGGGATCACTTCTGTGGCTCTGCTCGACAGAGGCACAGGAAATTAACTTTCTTGAGTGGCGTAAGCCAGAGAACTTTGTTGGCTAGGCTTACTTAGGCCCTTGGGCCAATAGCCTAGTACCTACCTATGAGAGGTATTGTGTAAGAGGTCACGCGCAAGGCTGTTAACTGCTGCTACTGCTGGACAACTCTTGTTCTATCAATCTTCTAGGTTTGTAAAAGCAATATTTAAAAAAGTGCCCCTATTCCTGGCCCTTCCCCCCATTATTTATGGCTTTGTCCAGATGTCTTGCCCTAAAAGGTTGAGAGGTATTGCCTGTACTACTTATGATGTGTACTAATTATTTGGGGGTGGAACAGCAAAGCTGCATTTCACAAACCTATTGTTCAATCAATTTTCTAAGTTTGTAAGAGCAATACATATTTATTTGATATTTGTTAACCAGGAATGCCCAACTGAGCAAGAGCCCATTTTCAGTGAAGGCCCAGGAGGAAAAGCTCCATACAGAAAAATTACAAATAAGGTTACAAAAAAGAGTTGCAAACAAAGAGTTACAATGAATACAGAAGAATTATTAAATCCATAGTATACATCTTAGAAGATAGATTACACACAAAATACAAGTCAGTAGAGACATGAAGTTTAATATAAGGTGAATCTCAGTAAGTAGGGATGAAGAAGCCCAAGGTAGTAGAAGGGATCACAAGACAGACATAGGAGGAAGAATAATTAGGCATAGGGGAGTGAGTAAGTAGCCAGGGGGAAAAGACAGGAACCAAGAGGAGTAAAGTTGAGTAGAGTAAGAAGTAAGTAGACAGAAACATTTGATAGAAGGAAATTGAGCAAGGTTATTGACAAGTACAAATCCAGGAGTTTTGAGGAATTTTGTAGGAATATTTAAAAAGTGTCCCTATTTCTGGCCTTTTGCCCCCCCCACCCCATTATTAATGGCTTTCTCCAGATTTCTTGCTGTAAGAGGTTGAGAGGTATGCTGTGCAGACTAGTCCCGTCATGTGATTGTATTTGAAAAGTTTTCAGATACAGATAGAACACCAGCATGTAGTCTACACAGTTAATTCCTACCATGTTGAATCACTCCAGCTTGTTTCTCAGCTTCATTTGTATGCTATTCAGTTGCTTATGCAGCTGATTAGCATGCCTCGATGTTTAACTGGTGTACACGGGGGGGTGCAGGCCTTTACACAGCACTTAATGAATTTAAATTTTCCTGCAGCCATGTGTGCATCATGCCACAATGCAGACATGGTCAAATACCACCATGTACACTTTAAGGAATGTCCCTTGCTGTTTATATATGTTTGACAGCAAATATGTTATTTTTTTTTTTGTTTAAGTTTTGTCTCATTCTGACATTAGAAGGGTCCACAAAAGGTGGCTGTCTTTTGAGGATAGGTATCTATCCTCACAAGTATTTATCTTCTCAGTTTATTGTGAACTGGTGTTTGGTCAGCCTAGCAGCACCCAGACCCCCAGCTTAATTTAGTCATTACAGGGTAGTTTTGGTCAGTTAGGATGTGTTGAAAGGATGCTGGAAAAGCAAAGTCAAAGTGTAAGACTGAGTTTCTTTCCTTAATCAAGGGTTTCATTCTGGCTGTAATTGGATGAAAAGGCTGTTTAAAAAAACTCTAAAATGCTTCTCAGAACATCTAGAAACATCATGGCTTCTGGGGCCCTAGTGGCCACCAGTTCCGCTGGCTTAATGCAGTTATTTCTACTGCAGTCATTGCAGTGTAGTCTATCAGTTAGGATGTGCTGAAAGGATGCAGGGAAGGAAAACTGAAAAGTAATGCTAAATTTCTTTCTTTGATTTTATTTTTTGTTCAGGCAATTTTTGGACAAAATGGTTGCTTAAAAAAAAAACTAAAATGCACCTCACACCATTTAGAACTCCCATGGCTTAATGGAGTTTTTTCCACTACAGTTATCAGGGAGCAGTCTAGCTTAGATAGAACATTTTGAATGAATGAATAACTGCAAGACAAAATTGAAAATAAGAAAAACTGAGAAAAAGGAAGGAAAAAAGTAATCTGATTAATGTGAGTAGGCCATGATGGGATGGGCAGTGAGCTGCACCACTGACTCTTTTCTTTTAGGGTACCAGTTTACCTAGGCTGGCCCTGTTAGGTAGTCTAGATACTAGACTTTTACCAGATCCCCAGATTTTTTCTGTGGGAAAAAATGGAAAATGAGGCAATGAGCATGAATTCACAAAAAAGTCATTGGCCGAATGAAGAGAGTAAATTAATTTGTAACAGGTTGATTCACTCCAAGTAAACTTTCATTAAGGCCACTTAATCAAAGGGATAAAGTGCCACTACAAGAACTAAGGTGCATGAAATCCTGGGTAACCACTAGCTTAGGTGGGGGGGGGGGTGGTGGAAGATTGCAAAAGTAATAGAAAAAATAGCTTGTTGATCCAGGGAATCCGCTGAGAAAAATAATGTGCTATGAAATATCAGTAGGGCAATGTGGAATTAGTAATACACATTATTGCAGTTAAAAGTTTTAATTATTTTTAGTATAAAGTGTGGACATCAGTATCAAAAAAGTGAAGGGGTACTGAAAGTAATTTGTGCAGAATCTTCAGATAAAATACAATCTGTTTCAGATTAAGGAAGCAATAAAATAAAATGTAAACATGTTTATGAATAAAATATGTAAATATGTGCATTTGGTAAGTGACTGGAGTGTATATTATATATATCAGATTACTGGGGACAGTGTGAAAGAAGCCATGTTGCTGATAGGCTGCTAAATGTAGAAAGGGGTATTTACTAGCCTGTGAGACAGGGCATAAAGTCATACAGGCCAAAAAATTCCATATTCGGATATCTCTTCTATGCAGTTAGTTGGAAATGCAGTAACATTTTGCAAAGGTGAAGTATGTAGTGCAATGGATAGCCTGACTTTACTCATATCATAGTGCAGTTTCAGGTTGTTATAATGAGCACCTCACCTGGTACAGTATGATTCTGCAGTTAGATACTTTCACTGTGGATGCTTGGTTTATTACTTCAGCTATGGAACAACCACCCTGGCATCCAGATTTCAGTGTTCACTACTTAAAATGAAATAGGGTGGGGTTTACAGGATTTTAGACTCGACTACAAGCCTGTTGAGCTGTTCTCCAACGACAGTAAATCTATAATAAAAATATCACCAGTATATTAAAAATAACAGATCTTGGTTCTTGCTTAGAATAAACAATAAGCAAGGAATGATACAGCATCTAAGGAAGTGTTTTTTTTTTTTTTTGCTCAGAATTCACAAAACAATGGAAAGGAGGAGAACATCAGCAGGGTGAGAAAAACAGTGTAGATGTTAGGACACAAATTCTACAGCAATGACCTGCATTTTGTAAGCGAACGACTCCTGTATTTGTATAACTGCTAGATCTACCACTGAAGATGTCACCAAATATGAAAACAGGAGACAATATCCAATTTTGTCTATAGTAAACCTGGTTGAATTGTGTTCCCTATTTTCCATAAAATTAGTAGCATTTCTGGTGCAGTCTTCACAAGCCAGATGCAGTTCTAACCTAAAATGGAAAGCAAGTTATAATTAAACATAATGACTATAGAGTAGACCTCTGTTTTTGGACTCTGCAGCTCCAAAGAATATTGTAACTGCTGAGAATATACAGTTCCATGAGTTACGGCTATGAGATATTGCTCCAGTAGTCCAGGGTTTGATTCCATACATCTTCGCTTGCCTACTGTCTGGTTCTTTCTGAATAGGTCCACAAACCAGGTAGTGCTTCTGTTCAGTTTGGAAAAGGTTTTTGCATGCCAATGATGTACCCCTGTGTGCAAATATCTATAATGTTGAGACGTCTAATCAAGTAGTGTTGACAGAGTCCCCAGATAAAATCTCCATTACAAAACAAGAAGAATAACATAAAGTACTATGAAAAGTCATGCAATTTCACTGAACCAGTTAGCATTAATTAGGATCAGTCAAGCAATGATATAAGAGCCATGCCGACACTTCATTAACAGAAGGTTGAAGGCATTTTTCTACCAAAATCCTTTTATAGTAACTCAAAAATAATATTGGGAACTGGGCAGCAGTAAAATGTCATCCAAGATGGTATGTAGTAGCTTTTCATTAAACATAACAAGGTTCTAACTGTATCTTTCAATTCTGTCCCCACACATGCAACATATACATTTCTTGATTATGTTAGCCTTTTTACTAAATAAAAATTAAAGTTTTTATCTGTGAAAGTGCATAGTCATCTGGTCAATGTGTGTAGCAGTCTTAAGAGGCATACATGGTTGTTCACATTTGCAGGTTAAACAAAACATTAGATTCAGCAAATGTTTCCTCCTTACCCTGACACTCATGCATATCTGTGTTATCAGTGTCTTTTTTTACTTTGATGATGATAGTGAAATCATTTTTAGCTATTTCCAACAGACTAGTATAATATTTCTACACTGGGTCTTTATCTTTCTATCTTTCACTTATAAACTTGAGTATTTTATGGCCTGTACATTTTTTGAAATCTAACGTGTTGTCGAGCTTTACCAGTAAACAAGAGAAAACAGATATAGCTTCACAGCAAAAAACAAAAAGAAAATAGAAATTCACAGAACAGAAACCACACTGAAAATGTGTTGGTTTTAATATGAAAGCACTAAAACAGAGTGTGATGATGTGAAGTATCACCAGCTATGCCAGAGAAGTAGGGCAGTGGATATGTTACATATGCCAGCATAGATAGCAGGAGTTTTGTAAAGAATTATATGTCATTTGCATATCAAACTGATTTGTACAGGTACTTATGTTAAAAATGTATTTGTAAAGCTGTTTGTGTTAAAAATGTACCAGCAGTGGGTCCTGTGGGACAAAAAAGAAACACACCTGTATGCCAGACCATATTGTAACTGTTGAAATGAATATATTGCAACAGAGGATACTGGAAAAGAAAATGTTAATCTTAGTCCAGCTAACTTTGAAAAATAGTCTGAAAGTAAATTACCTGGTTTAGTCCATAATTATTATATCTTACACCTCTGATTGCAACCAAAGACAAAATGCCTATGAAAACCAGGACTATGAATCCTACTGTATTGTCCTTGGGGTGAACTACTTGCTAACATGGAAGAGTGGGAGTTTTTGAAATGGTTTTACAGCTTCTAGATGTTATAACATATCTTGGCAAAGCTCTATTTTGTGAGTATTATGACACATATGTGCTAGATTCTGGTTCAGTTTCTAGTAAAGAGAGTAGTGTAGGAACCAGAAGTCAGATGACCAGATGTATGCAATGTTATTCTGTAATCCAGCACTGAAATGATGCATTAATATGAGATGAGACAGAAGTCTCAGGGCAGTCTGCTTTTTGAAACCTGACAAAGATGGGCTACTCAACCATGTCATCTTGCCTTGCTCTAGTAAGTGAACTAGTGGACAGTAATTCTTTAGATCAGTCAGGAAACTATAGTGAGATTAGTTAAGTATTGCTTTTTTCTGTGTCTGTGTGAATCTTTCTATCTGTGTTATTTTTAACATTTCCTGTGATTGAAACTCTTGGTATTTATTGTAAATAAATATTTAGTATTTTCATGTTCTTTTATTGTTTATTATTAAATATATTTAAACTTGTCATGGTGGATGGTAATTTAGAGAATATTTTAACCTTTGAGAGTACTTATATTTATTCAGTGACACTGTGGCTGCTCCTAAAAGCCTTGCTGCATTGGTCAAACACTACCATTTGTATTAGTATTAATTTTACTCAGTATAATTGGGTACCCTTGTAAGAACCTTAGTGTAGCTGGCTTTGGAGTATTCTGGTGGCAATACCTACCTTATAGTTTGGGCAGAGGGGGTATAGTTGGTAAATATGTGCCAGCCTTTCCCAGGTGTGTGCATGTGTGTTTAATAATAAAATCTCAAAGTGTGTGTGTGTGTGTGTGTGTGTGTGTGTGTGTGTGTGTGTGTGTGTGTGTGTGTGTCAGCTACTTGGAGCAGGGACACAAAGCACTGGTTTCACAGAGAGGGTGGTGGAGGACTTGGCTTGGAACACTCGGCTGAGGACTCAACTCTACGGCTGTGTCAGTGGGGAATCTTATTTAAGACCTGGAGAGGGAAGCCCAGCCCTAGGATGAAATGTGCTTCCTGTGTGCTGTTAAGGGAAATTGTGCTTGGTGCAGAGAGTTGCATCTGGAAATACTGTGTGTATCTATTTTTGTTTCAAGTGAATTCCCCCTCAACAGTGTCAGTGGTGAGGATTGAGGCTGTTTGATTACTGGCCCAGAGGAGGAACATTACACATAGTTCTAATAAAGTGAGTTATTTGGCATTGACAGAGCATGTTTTTTGTTCTGTTGCTGTAATACTTCTTGGAATCTGTCTTCTGGTTATGTTATTAAGTGTATATTTTGCTTTCCTCTGTAACAGTCATGCAGTTTTTTTTTCTGTCTTGTTATGCTTAATCTAAAATCTGCTACTCACCTTTATTTTCAGATTTTCAGATCATACTGTATGGGTCACAGTCTACTTCAGTTATAGGCAGGCTAGGAATTTTTACAGACACTACTGCAATTTTCCATGCACTTAAACTGTTAATGTTTCTTGCACTGTCTAACTATAGCATATTCTTTTTTTCTTACTTTCCTTCTAAAGTCACTGGTCAGGATTCAGAAACTCTGATCACACTGTGAAAACCTACCTTGTACCTTGTGTAGGTTTGCTCAGTGCAATCCAGGTTTCCAATTAAGAGATGAGGATAGCATCAGTGCAGTAAGGAAAATGTGGCAGAGTGGGGAAATGACTAATGATAGTTAGCCATGTGCTGCTCTCTGCAACTGTTCTCTGGGAGTGGAATAGCATGGTAGAGGGATTCAAAGAATGGCTGTACTGCACCACTGGGGGAATTAAGTGGAAATAGTGCACATTCTTTTGATGGTAAAAACCCATTAACTCCAGTGGCAGGAGTTGGTTTGCTAGCATCACAGTTGATAAGGCATCTCAGTTATTGTCTGTGTGAGGAAGTATTTGCATGTGTGTGTGTGTGTGTGTGTGTGTGTGTGCATGCGTGCGTGCGTGTGTGTGTGTGTGTGTGTGTGTGTGTGTGTGTGTGCACTTTGCATACGAGTATATGTATATTGAGACATCCTTGCAACTGTCTGAATATTTGTGTGCATGATTTGTTCATCTAGAGTAGTTGCGGTGAAAGTAAAAATATTAAGGAACAGCCACCAAAACTACTTTCACTGAAAATGGAGTTTTCATCTTTCTCCCCTGTTGTGTGATGTCAGAGTTGGCATATTTGAGTTTAGGGAGGTTGGAGTTATAAGAGGCTTAACCCCTTGCAAAAAGAAAATTCTCATAGGTTAACTGAAAGTAGTTTTGACTAATGTTTTTTGATTTGTTTACATTTGCTAAAAGTTCTTTGAGGGGTTGACATGCATCTTGTATGTATATGACTCTGTGTGTGTGTGTGTGTGTGTGTGTGTGTGTGTGTGTGTGTGTGTGTGTGTGTGTGTGTGTGTGTGTTCAGAAATATGTTAATGAGCCATTAAACAGATACTGCTCAGGGTGTCTTTGTCATGTCTTTGAACAGCAGAATATTTTTATCGCACTACTGAGTGCAACAATGATGCCCAGATAGCACAATGGCAGTGATATGTCTCTGAATATCAGACAGCCTTCTAATAATTTTTGTAAAGGCACTTAGCTTTGAACTATCATCCATAGTCTTCCATCTCAGTTCTTTATTTGTGCTGAGAAAATTCCACTTATGAGCCTATAAAATAATAAAATTTATCCATCAGCTCAAAAATGTGTTCTGTTGAATACAGTAGCTTGCCTGTTTACTGCTGTATTCATAAACTTGCAACCATATAACATAATAAAGTTTAATCACCAGATTACATTATTTTCTAATGAATACAGTTAATTCTTCTTGTCACTGGTTTGCATTCTGATTTATTTGTGGACTTGGAACTGTAATAAATCACTGCAGTTCATCAAATTTCATTTTGCCAAGGCAAATCTAAAGACATAGACAATAAATACATGGGGATATTCTGGCATATTACAGATGGGTATTTTTTCTTTTTTTTTCTTTTTGAATCTTGCAAACGAAAGACACAGATGACAGCAAAGTCAATCAACTTTATTGGATAAGCAGCAATCTTGTGTTTACACACGTATCATTCACAAAGGCATATCTGATAACCAAACTTTTTCATAATTGCATAATATTTTTTCCTAAAATGGAAGTTTGGATAATCATAATCATTGGGAACAACAGAGTTTCAGTGGGGAGTATCAGTATAATTTATTACACGCATAATTTATAAACCTTCACAGCTTTCAACATTCAGTCTGCAAACATTAGAACAGTACCACTCACAATGTGAAACAAACATAGCTGGCCTTAGGCATAAGCCAACTAAGCAGCCGCCTAGGGTTCTGCTCTAGCAGTGGAGCTTTTCCAGTTATCTGGATGGTGTAGGTAGACCACGATGGGGGCACAGGGTTGTGTTGGTGGGGTGTTTTGGACAACTTTTTCTGGGGCACCAGCTGACCAAAGGCCAGTCCTGGAAACAAATGGTCAACATGTGCAACGCTTACAAGCCGCCTCAACCAGGAAGACTAGATTACCGAATGGTCATAACCATTTCTTCATACTTACAAGTAACCATTTTGATGAATTAATATGATTCAATACTATTTACAATTTATTTAAAAAAAATCTTAATGAATGCATTGCAGACCCTTTCAGTATGAAGCAACACAGAATATGACATTTTTAAGATTCAAAATAAGGAAAGATCCTCACAATGAACTTCATTTGAGAAGGATGCTTCACTTTCTGAATTTTCTTTCAGAATTGTTCTTGACTAGATTCTGTGTCTCTGTCACGCATTGCCCCATTTATGAATGATCATTTTTTCCTATGGACAGAATAGAATCTGAGAGCCACACTGATTCTTTACTTCTTAAGACCAAGCCATAAGTGAATGCTTGGCCATTGCCTCTTATTTTATTAAAGTTCTGGCCACAGTTTATGGCTGCAGAATGATTTTCTGAGACATCTAACTTTGAAATTAATGTTGAGCTATATCACTCAAGAAAGCATTATGCTTTTGTTAGGCATGTGGGTCATTACTTGTTTCTTCTCTACTATCTCATTTTATAAGAGCCATGCACCCTGTTGCCATATCTAAACCCTGTTTGTCAAGAACAGAGTTCTTTGTTCACCTGTGATATAATTTCACAAGTGCACATTTTCACCCGCAGGCTTAAATTACACTGAAATCACTCTTGCAAAGTATATAACTTGTTTTAGCCTGCAGATATAATATGCCAGCTCTTAATTTCATGACATGGTTTGACAAAACTTTTGTGTGATATGTAATGTTTTAAGACAGTGCAAGCCTGGCACTTTGGAATTGTTCCCAAATCAAAATAAACAGAAGGCTATAATTTTGAAACATTTAAATAATTGTGCCAAAACGATCAAAATACATATTTCAAGGAGTATTATGAGTTATGCACAGTCAATATACAATGTAATCTAAAAATGTGATTTTACCCCCTACCAGATGTAGAAAGAAATGTAAAATGTCATTTTGCCTGAATGTAAAAGTTGACATCACATTCATTCATGAGGATGTCTGACTGTCTTGTCCTCAAGCCCCATTGAAGTGCTTGCCAAACAACACATTCTGAAATAACACATCCATTGTGGTAAGAAAAGGTAAACAACAGCTCGATGCAGCTTATGTTCATTCATAAGATGCTAGAAACAGAAAAATATATATATGTATATTCTGTGGAAATTCCTGTAAAGCTGATGATAATCCAGTTGTAATGTTCCGATCCAGATATCAGTCCAGTGTTTTCCTTTAGTTTGGATAAGAACAGCTCTGTCTTACTGCAGATTGTGTGTGTTGCTTTCAGATTAGTTTATTGTGGATGCCATTGACTGGCATGATAAGGTCTTTGTGATATTCTGATAGGTTTGCTGTTTAAACCCATTAAAATTCTATAACACTTTCTGGCAAGTGAAAAACATGATGAACATCGTTAAATCTCTAACACAGATATAGTACAGTGCTGTCACGGGGGGGGGGGGGGGGTTGCCACAGAGTGATTGATGTATAAGATAGCGCATCTCTGCTGGCATCCTATTAAACTGTAAGGTATATCAAGTGCTAAGGATAGATTTTAATAGAAAATATTTAACTGCACACATGCAGGCAGAAATACAATATGATCAGATATGAACAGTTCTGAGATTTGTGTTCCAGTAAAGGTGAAAGTTATACTGTGTGGCATTACACATTTCAAAACTGCATAAAATAAGAATTCATAGGGGAAAGAAAAACATAACCTTCTGGAACTACTTTTTCTAATATGTGATTGGCTATAATTATAGCATTATCAAGTCAACAATATACTTTTTTAATGCTTTAACAACAAAATGTGATTAATCTGCAGACTATATTAGGAAACTCACCTGACCCGCAGTAAGTGCACATATCTAGACACAAGATAAGGTATTACTGGGTAAAACATGAGAAGCAGAGTCATGCATATTATATACAATTGAGTGAGACATTTTTATTTAGTGCTCCAATGCATGTTTCACTGCATGTACAAATCATAAACTAGCTTGTATTTTTGGTAGTGAAGCAGTTACTTAGTGTACTAGACAGTGAATAATATGCAATTATGGAAAAGAGCATAAGTCATATGGGTTAATATATTTTTTAATTACAACCCCCCTCCCCAGCATACTTGCACCTCAGATTTCAGGGCTTGGGTATTTTTGACATCATGGCCCTAGCCTGTGAGATGCACTGCCATGACATCTTTGTTATGTTTGTATGTATGTATGTATGTATGTATGTATGTATTTATTTATTTATTTTTGTGTGTTCTTTGCTTAAGGTAGTGCTCCAAAACACATCTTGTTAATACACATTTCTGGGCTCCTTCGGGTACTGACTATCCTTGTGATCCCTCAGATTTTATTAATTTATGTGAGCTGTTATTCATTTTTTTGTTTGTATTATGTTATCATGACATTCGAAGCCTTAAGATTATTCAATTAAAATTGTATTAGTTTACTGCCTACAGGCATGATAACGGGATTAAGGAAGGGAAGAATCACCAAGTGTACAAGTGTCTCATAGAAAACCAATCAATGAACAGGGAGGCAGTGATCCTGTACTGCTTTAATAGATTACTCCCGATAATTGTTTGCATTTTTCGTCAGAAGAGAAGTAAGCATTTGTAAAGGAATTCTAGTCTTGGTAAATGCTGAAATAAGAACTGCTACAGATCCTTCAGTCATAGGCAGCTTTCAGAAACAAACATTGCACTTGCATGCAGACAGCTCCTTGGTACAGACAGGTATAGTCATGATGGTGTTGTAAATAATCAAGGATCCAATAGAGATTTGATCACCAAATGGATCAGCCAGGAAGGGTGACAGAAAGCAGCTAACATTGAATCAATCATCCTACAGGACAGAAGTGGTCTTCTCTACTGCTTTGCTGACATTCACTGGGAAAAAAAAACAGGAAGCAGTATCTAGTCCTGGAATGTGTACCTGTCTCTTCCAACTTGGGTGTATTCATTGCAGCCATCATCACATTTGGAATCATGCACATGCAGCAGGAATGAAGTGTCGGTCCTCATTATTAGGGTGCACACATCAGGCATTAAGTGGATGTTGTTAGTTCAAAATCAGAAGTATCCCCAAATGGCTGCCTGCAGGATGACTGTGCTGTTATTGATTCTCACCTCTTGTTTAGGGAAGAATGAATGGGCATAGTCCATAAATATGGACCAGATAATAAAAAGATGCTATGAGGATTAAAAAAAAGTAATACAACTTGTGTAGAACAGCTTTGTGGTGTAGAGGTTTTAAACCTGGGTGTGTTACAGATGTCCATGGTTCCACTAGCATTTCAGACACCAGACAAGTCGAACAAGGTAGGAACATATTGAATAGATTATAGTAGACTATCCAGCCTGGAAGAGATGTGTACATTCATGACCTGCTTCAAAGATTCCAACCAAGGAAGTACCTTAGATGTGCATTTTTTAGAGGACAAGCAGGACTTGAGGGTGCAAAGTTAGCCAGTAAACTGTATTGCACTTTCGAATAACACAGTGGATGTGCAGGAAATAACAGCAAGCCACTACCCTGGGTTTATTACTGCAGGCATACTTTACTTGCTGGCCAAAAACACACAGAGTTACCAGTGAAAAAAAAACTCTAACCACCTCAAAGTATCCGTGATGACTGGCTTTCAAATGAAGCCAGTATTAGACGATACTAGTGAAAGTGAAGAATATTAGATGGAGTTTAATGGTTATGAGTGGTATAAGGGCCCAGTAATTAAAAAGAAAAAAAAGCACACTCCTGTTATCTGATGGTCTCCCACATTTTATGCAAGTACTATTCATTTCGATTCTCGGCTGGAGTGTCTTCTGTGCAGAGTCTGCATGTCCTCCACATGCTTGAGTGAACATTAAAGACATGCAAGTAGAGGTGTGCATGTGTGGGTGGTCCTTCTTTGAAGGTTGTGTGCCAGGCTGGCAACTCGACACCATAAAAATCCACTGCCAGTCATTAGTGGACCGGTGATTTGGTGTGGAGACCCCTAACCAGGAAAAGCCGAAAGACTTCATTCATTCATTTAACAGTGGTGTTGCTACATGGAGTGTCATCCATCCATTTCCAAGTACAATGACAAAATGGGCAGAAACATTCCATCAACTCACCAGAGATATATGAGTTCTAGCAAAGAAGCCACGGCTGCCATTGCCTGCACGCAGCTGGCTATATGGTTCCTTGCTCTGCCATGCCATATGGCTTGTTTTTGTTCTTCACCAACAATGCAGATGGCATGTACTGTTGTAAAATGCAATAATGGGACATGACTATGTGTGGTATAAGAATTCATCCTGCAGGCTGCTAGCCATATGGCATGGCAGAGCAAGGAACCATATAGCCAGCTGCGTGCAGGCAAGGGCAGCCGTGGCTTCTTTGCTAGAACTCATATATCTCTGGTGAGTTGATGGAATGTTTCTGACTATTTTGTCATTGTACTTGGAAATGGATGGATGACACTCCACGTACCAACACCACTGTTAAATGAATGAATGAATGAAGTCTTTTGGCTTTTCCTGGTTAGGGGTCTCCAGAAGTTGTGTACTATGTGACTGCCAACTAGTAAATGAGTTAAGAGGTATTCATGACATGAGGAGAAATTTAGCTTCACTTACAGATGGAGGTGTGGCTGACAGCATGAAAGCAAATTCTCTTTTGTTAGGAGATGGGTGATGGTATAAGAACAGTGTAACCTGATCAACATATTTGAAATGTCAAATGTTTATGCTGAAATTTGCTAATAACATAAATGAAAAATAAGTGAGAAAAAATAGTCATACAATGTATAATTATTGCAATACAAATGTTTAAGAAGTTATGCAGTAGCATAAAGTCTAAGCAAAAAAAAAAGTAAATGGTTGTTGTTATGCACATTTCATGCTGTATAGTACAATTAAAACCTTATATAAGTAAAATCATCTCTGTGGTATAGATTGATAAAGCCTGAATTACAGCCAGATGACATGAAGTTAAACAGCAGCCTGGCACCGAAGACGCCAGCTTGAGAAAGGCACGCCCAAGGGCACAGCACTAGCTCAGCCATTTTGGATGGTAGGGCTGCCATGCATCCTGCCTCCTGCTGCATGAATTTCTTATGTAGATCAAACCTTAGGTGTCTCCTCCATGGAAGAAGGTGGAACTTGTTTATGTCCTGCTGAGAAGAGCTTTGCTCTTTAAAAAGGCTTGGCATTGAAGTTTCACATAACAGATGTCATACCATGTCTGTCACCCAGATTTGTGAACAGTTAGGAGCAGAAAAATGTCTTTGCACTCCCTTCAGATTGATGGCCCATGATCCTTGACTGTTGTGTCTGGTATTTTGCCCTCAGATATGAGTAAATTGAAGAATTAATGAATAATTAGGTATCAGACGCTTAATGTCAGGACTGAGTTCAGAAACCTAAAATAGTGTAATGAATTCTGTGTAATGTAAGAAATTTGAATTCTATATATTTTTTACAGATATGCATCCATATTTTTTTTAGTTGGAAAATTGCATATATACAGCATTCTTAATTATAAGAAATGCAATGGTGTGAAAAGCATAAGAAATAGGTAAGACAGCCTGTACCTCTGACTATATTATATACAAACAAGTAATGTCTATGTTTCTTCTTTACTAAACTATTCTGTTCACTCAGAACATTCGTCTCTGCCACTAACAGGGAGATCAACACACACATGGTTCATTGGCTAGGAATAAATAGTTACACGTAGTGCTGACTTTGCCTAGTAGTCTGAAGTACATTAACCTGCAGGGATCAAGCTACAAGAGTATCTGAAGCCATCTTGAACATCACACACAGACTGGCATAATTGTCTGTCATCAATCCCATGACACTGCATGCTGGAGAGTTAGGAAACAGGCAGCCATGCCCAACCAGAGATGAGGGCTGACAGTGATTAACCATTTCTCTGCCATCAGATGCCATTAGCTGAACCCCTGATTAGATTAGTGTGTGCTAAGTAAATCAGGATACATTGAAGGTGGTTGCATGATGCAAGACAGAGAAGAAAAAAAAAAGTTAAACCTTTTGGAAAAAGTAGCCCAATGACATAGACAAAAGAAACTTAAAAATATTATCAAAATCTACAAATTCGGATGCATTAACATTCGCTAGCACGCATTTTGACATTGTTTATACAATACATTGCACTTTACAATTTAAAATATAAATCATTATAAAACATTATTTCATTGTTGGTTTATTTCTTTATTTTATTTTAGTCATGCATATATATATACATTTTGAATAGTAAGTTTGTTTTATAAGGGTCATCAAAATCATTGTCAGCATCTTGATAGCTTTACTGTTCAGATGAAAATGTATATTCAAACCTGACATAATACTTTACATTTTTTATTTCATCGAATAATGGTTCCTTTTACCTATCTTGCAATGACAGCAGTGAACCTTACTTTTTCAAAGAAACATCAAACATAAATTTCACAAATGCTGATGTTTACACTGACATTAATATTAATGATGTTCAAACACATAAAACTGTTTTGGCACTCCCTGACTTCTCTTTATCATAAAGCTCAGGAAGGGATTTATTCATATCTGCTGGTAGGTGCAAGGAAATCATCAAAATGTAAGACAGAAGATGGTATTTTTGTATCACAAGCATTGTAATTTATTCAGTTATATTGATAAACTTGGATTATGTTTAAGATTGGTAACATATTGTACAAAGCAAATATGGCTTTAATTAGCTTCTGGGAAGGTGATTTTCGCAAGCAGTAAAATAAGTAGCTGCATGAGAAAAAAATATCTATCTATATCTATCTGCACACACACACACACACACACACACACACACACACACACACACACACACACACACACACACACACACACACACACACACACACACACACACACAATGCTGTAATGTAGTATGCAACTCTCTGTTGTGCTGCTGTATTCTGTGTTCTTTAACATCACCTACAAACATGCATTTAGCTTTAATAACAAACTTGGCTTTCCTTGTATATTATGCTACATGCATTTCTCCACACACAATAAGTACAGCAGCTACAAAATCACTTTACTAGCAGAACTAGATTCTGAGTTTTCTTTAGTAACTTCAGTGTAGAACACATCATACTTTCATGGCTGCAGGTTAACAATATACTTTCTATTAAGATGGCATAACCTTCCTGCATATTCGTTTGCATTCAGGCAATTGCCTAGAGAATTAAAGAAGAATAATGAATTTTGAATTTGCTCAGGGGCAGGAGTGAAGTGGATTAAATTGCTGATTCACACCTGTTGATTATTCAGTTGATTTTCTATATCAGGGGGACTTTATGAACAGCCTGCGTGAACTTTTGTGTCAGTATTGATTCCAACCAGGTGTTCTGGTTTGCTACAATACCTTAAAGATAGCTATGATGTGGGTAATTTGGTGATCCTTTGAGTTACTGATAGATGTGTGTGTGTGTGTGTGTGTGTGTGTGTGTGTGTGTGTGTGTGTGTGTGTGTGTGTGTGTGTGTGTGTGTGTGTGTGTGTGTGTGTGTGTGTGTGTGTGTGTGTGTGTGTGTGTGTGTGAGTGTGTGTGTGTGTGTGTGTGTGTGTGTGTGTGTGTGTGTGTCTGTTTGTCTTTCTGTCTGTCAATAGACCAACTCCCTATCAAGAATTATTTTGTCTGCCTTTTGTCTCTTTAGTGCTTGGTTAGTTGCTGGCTATACCATGACTCTGAACTGGTTATGTGCATTATAGAATTACTGAATTGTAGAATTAAAAAAAACATGCTTATGAAATTTGACTGTGAAAACTGGTGTATAACTCCGATTATATTTTCTGTCCATTTGTAGGTGCTGTATTCTGTATAGACATATTTAGAAGACTAATCAAGCACACATGCAATCATTTAGTTTATAAAATAGAACTAATGCTGTGCATCTTCTAATCTTAACATTAACCTACATGTATACACAACTTTAATAAGTAAACCTCTCTGATCTTTGACAACCTAAGCATCATTTTCCTATGCAGTCATTAAAGTTAATGATACCACTTACCGTTTCTCTGGGAATATTTTTTCCAAGTTATTTGTCCAGAGATATGCAGTACTTTGCAGACCCGATGTGTCTGTGGACAACTCCAATAAGACTGTGAGTAATCTGTCCAATATTTTGCTTCCTCTGTTCAAAAAATGGGAGGAAGCAAGAGCAAACTTAAAGGTTAATCCTTTTTCCAGTATAGGCAAGAGCAATGAATCTACAGTTACACCAGCTGTTCAGGAAATGATTAAAAAGTGGAGAAGTTAATATATAAAGAGACTGCTGTACACTTTAATATTATGAGTCTTAAAAGGTATCAGGAATTGAAAATTACACCATGAGGTCTTCGTACAATTAAGAGTCCCTCCACCCCATTTGACTTATCCAAGGAACAAGAAAAAGTATTTTATGATAGATGGATAGCAGCAGCCCACCGCTGTAGTAGCGAATGAGTAGCAATTTTGGTGGAGAGCGAATCATTGAAGAGAGATCACTTGGTAGAAGAGACTAAACAGACTTGTTTTAGTATAAATAACGAGTCCTCAGAATCAGATTTGGAAACATATTTAAGTAGCATGAATGATCGTTTATCCGCCTATGAGAAGATATTGGTGGAACAAAAGAAAAAAAAGTTACACAGTGACATTTGTGATTATGACCAAAAGAGGGCATTCATTCTAATAGTGAATCAACAAGTGAAGCACTGGCAAGTGAGATTTCAACAAGGAAAAGAAAATGAGTCCTCACATCAACAACTTGGCGTTTCAGGCAAGAGTGCTGTCTCCTCAATGGATGAATGGGAAGGGGAGACAGAGGCTTATCCAGCTTTATCAAATCCACAGGACAGAGAGAATTTTCGACAAACTTTTTGTCCCTCGTATGGCTATAAAAATAACAACAAGAAACGCTCTTGGGATGGGCCAGAAAACAATAGAGAACAAGGTTTTTGCTCACTTACCAAGAGGGGAACATGGACATAATAATAAGGTACTGAATGAAAATCTGTTTAAGGATACTTAAGGTGTTAATTTATCAGGTTATGTATTCAAGGATACTAAATTGACAGTTTTGAATAGAGGCCTGAAGTTTGTTCCCTCAGTCCCACCCAGATTACATGAAGTAAAAGGGGACTTGTTTAAATTGATTCGGAAACTGCATTTAAAGGATTTTTTAAGAATAATGTGGATATTAATGATTCTTTAAGAATTGTAATTTAGAGTTTAATGATTCAAAAGTTGATGCATATTCATCTAGCAATGATGATTTTTTTTCATGTGACTCTGATGTGGAAAATAACGCTTACTGTCTCTTAGACATCAGCAGTGAAACAAATAATAACTGTTTTATGCCGCCCTTTAAAAATGAGAACATTCAAAGGTTTTATCACATAATAAATTTGGTGATAGAAAAGGAAATTCATGACTTTTTTAAAAAGAGTATAAAATATAACTTGACCAAACAAGAATGGGAAACATTAAAACAATTAAGTCATAATGATGAGTTAATATTTAAACCTGCAGATAAAGGGGGTAAGTTGGTGGTGATGAGCTCTAATGATGATTTAAAAATGTGTAGGGTACATCTAGACAATGAAGAAGTGTATGCACCTGTTGATTTTTTGATTTACGAACAGGCTAGGGTGGAATATGAAGCATTGATATGTAAGGGAGTGCGCTTAAATTATTTTAAAGCATCTGATGCCAAAAACAAATTTATAAGTAATAACAACAAAATGGCAAAATTCTTTTGCGTACCAAAAATACATAAAGTGATGCCTTTTCCACCTGGCCGACCAATAGTGTCAGCGAGAGATTATTTAACTTATAATTTGAGCTGTTTTTTACACTCTTTTGTGTCAACAGAGGTACTCAGACTGCCCTCTTATATAAAGGATTCATCTGATTTCTTGGAAAGAATCAAAAAAGTTCAGTGGGGGAAGGGGGTATATTTCATAGTTCTAGATGTAGTTAGTTTATATACTAACATCCAACACAATCTAGGCATGAAAGTAATTGATCATTTTTTTTTGGTGATTATCCACGCACACAGAACATCAAGGAATTGCTCCTGTTTTGTCTAACTAACAATATTTTTATGTTTGATGGAATTTTATATAGGCAGAAACAAAGCACAGCCATGGGGGCGGCTTTCTCCCCATGTATGCAAATTTATTTATGGGCCTGGTAGAAAATCATCACATTTATAAAAGCAGCTTTTATGATTTATATGTACTTGATTATTGTAGATTTATAGATGACCCGATTTTTATATGTAAGGGAGGAGAAGAACAGGTTGATGCCTTTGTGATTTATTTGAATGATAATGAATTTGCTATTAAATTTGAAGGATTACAAACAGGGACGAAAGTTAATAATTTAGACATTACATTTGAAGTACATGATACAGGAGCTATTAAAACTAACATTCATAGAAAATTTGATCAACCCAATTTTATGTTTCATGCCACCAGCTGTCATCCCAAACATACTCTGACAGCAATTCCATATGGTGAGCTACTTAGAGTAAGCAGGTTATGTAGTGATATACAAGAACGAACAGAGGAAATTGAAAGAGTAGCAGTAATGTTTAGTAAAAGGGGCTATGCTGACAGTATAATTAATGAACGTTTAAAAAGGATAAATAATAAAGGAAGGGCTTTACCGTACAAAAAACAAAAAGGCAGTAGTTTGATAACTGGACAGTGTCCGGACCAAAATGAAGAAATATTTTATGTATCGGTGTTTAATTTATTTTCAGCTACCCAAGAAAAACTGCTATCTGAATATTGGAACTTCCTGAAAGAAGAGGTTTCTGCCATTCAGAATGTAAGATTACGTTTCTCATATAAAAGATGTAGTATAAAAGACTTTCTAGTGAAAGGAGCTTACAAAAGACCACAGCTTAAAATTATGGGTATGAAAAAGTGTGGTAAATGTTCAATATGTCAACATATAGTACCCACATTCCCCATGATCAATGGTAAAAAGTTTCAAACAAAGGGAGTTTTTACATGTAAAAGTAAGGGAGTAGTGTATGCTTTGAGCTGCGAATGTCAAAATTTTATACAGGAGAGACAAAAAGATGTTTGAACGAAAGAGTTAAAGAACACATCAGAGATATCAAAAATCAAAAGGATATTAGTCCAGTAGCACAACATTTAATATGAAACATCAGGGTAATTTGGAAAGTTTAAGGGTTTCAGTTTTAGAACAAGTAAAGGTTGAATTTCTAAATGAAGAAAGTATTAAACATTTTTTAAGAAAAAAGGAATCCATCCTGATACTGAAATTTAATACATTACAGCCAAGAGGTATAAACAAAGAATGTAATTGGAAGAGTTTCGTTTAAGGAACTTTTAAAAAAAAGTTTTTTAAGTTAATTGAATAATTGTTCAATTGCTTAAAGGGTAATATATAACATGACTGTTTTTAGAAAATGTATGTACTTTGTTAAAGGCTATGTTGTAGCCGAGGCGCTAGAGTGAAGAGCATTGGAGTGAAAAACATTGGTTTTGGAATAAAATATCAAAAAATTCCTGCAGTCTAATTCCTGGAGTTTGTTGTGATATATATATTATTATTTTGTTTGGTGGCTTTTGATATGCAGTACATTCTTTAACCTTTTGTCCAGAAGGAAAAAACTTTTCTCTAATTTACATGTCCTTGTGATAAATGATGATTTCTCTGATCTATCATATTTTTCCCATTCAACCCATGTTTTCAGAAGTTTGTTCTTCAAGTATGGCAGAAATATCATTAGATCAATAATATTGTTTATATGTAACAATTGGAACAGTATATGTTCTGGACGATGCCTATTTTTTATTTATTTTCTTCTATTCACATGGTTATGGGAAAATATTGTTACTGCTATACTGCTATCTTACTGGCAGAAAATATACACTGCCAGCAATTTTAAGAATGTAATAAAGAGATTGCCTATATTTCATTGAAAACTATCATACCATATTAACATTTCACTGAAAGTTATCATGCCATATTAGTCATTTGAAGTTCTCTGTCTTATGGAGTATTTCTTTAATTTGCATGTTTCTTACCAGCTGCTTGACAAATGGGTATGATGTATGCTCTATTTCAAACTGGAAGATGCATAAAGAAAATAAATGTGGTGATTGCCAGTGATGAAGTGACACCCCAACCCCATGAGCAAAAATGGTAAAAAGAGGTTATAGACAGATGACTGGATTACTGTTACTACTAATAATAACACATGTGGCAAGTCCTTAGCAGTAATTCTTTGTCTGATCACATAAAAAGCAAGGGTCCAGAGCCACGTATTACAGTGGTAATAAGTAAACAAACCAAGCTTTTGTATTTATAAATAGTATAGACTATGACAAGAGAATAACAAATACATACCATAAGACTGAAATGAACAATGTAAAAAAATACTAGTCTGTATAACAGAGAATGTCCCCAGAGGTAAGAACGCATTGAAACATAATGACATGAAGGCACCGAGAAGTAAATGAGTACCAAACTAGACAACAGGTACAGAAATATATTCATTTTCAACATAGTCTATTACACATGGATTCATTATTATAACTAGCACTAGTTTACTAAACAAATCTGACATTATTATTTAAGCTCTTAAGATGCTCAGAGATTCTGCAGCAGAAATTGTTTGAAACAGGGCTTACAGAGTAAATTAAGAACAGAAATGCCTGTTTCAGTGCTTTTAAATAAGCAATCATTTTACAACAGTTTAACGGATTTTATTTTATGTAAGTCACACATTATGTTAGATATTAGATCACATCATAACCTAGATCTGTACACATACAACTCTGTATAAAACAAGAGTATCAGGAATTTACTAAATGTTGTCAAAAACTGTTTATATTTGCTGTTTTCCATTTTGCTTTCTACCCATGCTATTGGATTGATTTGACCCTAAATGTGTTATTCCTTTGTCACAGATATATGTATCAAGAACAATTCTGGCAACAATGTGACAATATTTAAAATCTGTATAAACTTTCCAGGTAAATAGTTTCTTCTTCTTTGTTTTAAGATCTCATAATATTATTTTATGTTAAATATATTCATCAGAAACAACTACTCTATTCGAGGTATAAATTAATTGTTGCGCAATCAGACCTTGCTATTTTACATGTCAAAATAAGACCAAGTGCTTTACGAAACCAAGGGTAAAAGAAAGAATAAATTAAAGGGTTCAGTGCAGATTTGAAATAAGTGATCCATAGCAAGGCATCAAAAACATGAGAAGGGGTTATATAGTTACAAAAGGTATCTATCACTACATCTATAAAAAATGGTAGCCAGCAAACCACAAATGCTCCCACGGCTATACCAAGTGTTTTTGCTGCTTTTCTTTCTCGTTTTGTAACTTTAAAGTGACGTTCATGCTTTTTATCACTTTTAACTGATATATTCTCTATCATCTTGAGCTGCTTTTTTGCTACCAGGAAAATCTTAGCATAATTGCCAACCATTACAAAGAAAGCAAGAAAAAAGGCTACAAAGCTAATTATTCTCCACTTTTCATTGAAGAGAGGTTGGCAGTTGCCAATGCAAGATACTGCAAGAACTTGTTCTTCTAATCCTTCTATGTTTGCTTTTGAATAAACTAAACAGAATGGAAAACCTACTGCAGTTATCCAGATGAATGAAATTAAAAAAATTGCAACTGTGAATGTAAATTTTGTTTGGTAAATTAAGGGATGAATAATAGCACAGTAACGGTCTATTGAGATCAAAAATAAATGAGAAATAGAAGCTATGCCAAAGGCTGTGTCCAAGCAGCTATGAAACTGACAGAATTCGTCACCAAAGTACCAACAGCTGTCAACAGATCTAACAGAACTAAATGGCAACACCGTTAGTCCTAATAAAAAGTCAGCAGTTGCTAATGATGCAAGCAAAATATTGGTTGGAGAGTGAAGCTGTTTGAAGTGAGTGATTGAAATGATTACCATCAAATTTCCTCCAATAGTTACCATTGTTCCTAAAACAAGAAAACCATAAAGTATCCCTTGGACTGTCAGGGAATATGTAATTCTAATGCAGGATCCAGTCACGTTCTCGAAACAATAACTTTTCTCTGTTTGGACTGCAGATGAAACCATGGTTATATATTTTTTCGAATCTGGCTTAATGCTGATGAAACTTCATTATGAATAATTTCTTTTATCCAGCGCAATGATCATTAATATCCCTGTTTTGGAGAAAGCATCATATTAGTTATATTTAAATAAATAATATAGTCTCTCAGAATTCTATGCATCTTTTCAGATAACTTAATGACATTTTGTTTTAAGTTGGCATCTGAACAAAGTATAAATTCATACAGGTAAAACAAAAGAATCCAAGTCTTTCTAAGTATAAATGTAAATATCAACTTAATTCTGAACAACACACTGTAATTTTTCCACTAATGCTGCAAGCGTTTGTAAGAAAATTGCATAATGCATTATCTATTTATTTAAATTATTCACTCTTGAATTACCATTTCAGCATTTCAAGAAACTTAGATTTTAAAAGTTGTGGAGTCTGAAAATCATACGAAGTAGGGTAGACATGGTTTATATTACAGTTTTATGCTCAGGAGACAAGGAAAGCAGTAAACAAGCAGATACTCATGGGGAAGATAAGAACAGATGATTTAGTTCTTAATGGACTACCCTAGGCAATTGCCAAAAGTTTATAACCCATGAAGTTTTGTTTTCCTTAATGGGCTCATTAATATTTGTATTGCTACAGACAGTTCTAGTTCATGCTGCTAGAAAACCTGTCGGAAATGTGCATGATTTGCTTTTTAGTAAGTCATTCACTTACTAGAAGTACAGCACGCTACTCTCAGTCCTCTAATTATTCTGCCAAAATTTCATGACATTGTTTTTAAAGCAAGCATCCAATCCGCACCAGTTTTAATGTTACACAGGAGTATAATTAGACTAAATAAGGATTCACATCAACATGAAGCACTCAGCTACTGGTCATTTATTTTCTTTCAAATCATTTTCTGAAAAAGTGTTTTTTTTTTTAAGAATATTGTCCCACTTATGATGAGAGAAATATAACATGAGTGCATGTAACATATGCTGGACACTGGTAATATCCTTACTTTGCCTGTTTTTTTTTAACATTCTAATACTGTAAAATGTATCGTCATTTATTTAGATGTCTTATTAAGACACAATGAGATTAATGTTCCCAGTGCATGAATGGGTGCTGCTCTCAGTTCTGATCCCATTCTTGGCCCATTAAACATCAGCATGATTTATATACAACAAATTGCTTTTAAGGCTGTTCCCCTTCAGAAAAAACACTCTTGAAGCTAAAGGCACACAAATGTGAAAAATCCACAATGGAAAGCATGAAGGTATAGTGTAGATTTGAAGTAAAAGAAAAGCTACATGACCGTTATATATGTTTTCACTAGCCATTGTTACAAACTGCTGTTTCTTTAAAATAAGAACGAAAGCATTGGTTATAGCAGGAGACTGTTATACATAGGTTATGTGGAGGTGTCACTAACTGTTTCAGTACACCTCTGTTTTCTGTTTGCTTGAAACCTAAAAGGCTTTGTTATGACTCAATATCTTTCATGTTTTTTCTGCCTACTATATTGTGTCTCAGGAAACTATGAATAAGACGGTGTAACTCCTCAATATATTATATTATTTTGGTCAATGTATTCTCTATCAGAAACTTGAAATTAATATCAGTTTACAAGAAATGAGAGCAGTTTCCCTTAAACACTACTGCTACTACTACTACAGCTACTACCATTAATAATAATAATAATAATAATAATTAAAAAAAATCCATTCCTACAGACAAAATAATGATTGTTACAAGTATTAAAAATCAGAAAATTACCCCAACTCTGTGACACAGAAAATAAAGCCCTAACTGTGACCCGGGCTGGAAGAACAAGGTAGAGTGAGCAATGAACATGTAGCTTACATCGATGCCCTCAAATGGTTTTGATGGCTTCTTCCCTTGTAATGACCTGACACCCCAGGGAATGGCATAAGCCAATCTTCCTGAAAATAGGCTTCTGAGGAATAGCACATGGGTGGCCATGGCCAAGCCAAAAACTGTAACCTTCTTGAAGGTGTGTCAAGAAGCAGGGCACACTACCATAATTGCTGACATAGGTGTTCCCCTCTGCAGTGATGCAGAAGCCCATGTTACCACCAATGGGCAGGATTTAGCTTCAGTAAAAAAATGGCTTAATGGCTCTCAGGATGATGTCTCTGTTACTTTTATTTTGTGGGAAATGAGTGGGCTAGGAGTGAGTTTCATCCCATAAGGAATGAATGATCCAATACATAGTGTGCATCGGACAGTTGGTAATCAGGGAAGCACCAATGTATTTATATGAGTAAAAAAGAAAATCAGATGATTATAAATGGCCTTTTTTTCATGCCACAGTTTTATACCTCTGTGAGGCATGCAAACCTTAGCACCCCATTGTAACAGCTGTATCTCTTATACCCTATTACCTAATAGAATCATACCCAAGGCTGCCATTATTTGCAGAAATGTAAATATTTATAGTCACTGTGCTGCTGTTATATAACTTATATGCCAAAGTTCACACACTAATGCCATCCTGCCACACCAAGTATATTCGCTCACTGCTAGGGTGGTACCACAATATGAATGCTGTTGCACATTATTTGTCAGCGACATCTAAGTGCTTGTAAGTTACATAGCTATCGTATCCCTCTAGACTGGGACCTGATACCTTGAAATTGCTTCTGAAGTCACCGAGTGTGACATTTTTCCCAGATGATCCTCTAAAGAATGGAAAATATTTCTGCACGTGATATATGGTGACTACCAAAAGAACCTGCTGGGGAGCCTTGCCAAGGAGGTGACTGCTGCTTCCAGCATCTCCCTCTCTGATGACCAGTGTGGGAACTGCAATAGTGACCTGAAGAGGCACCATGTCATTTTTTATACCACTGTGAAGAAGAGGTCAGAGATAGTTGCCCTGAGATGCAGAGTAAGTATGCAAGACAGGTCATCTTACTGTTACTTTCAATATAGTAAATGAGGCTGCTTGCAGTACACCAAAGTCATAATGCTTATGTTTCTTGTTACTGTCCTTCATCTCCAGAGAACATTGAGCACAACAAGCTCCTGTATCACAGGAGGAAGCAGCTTCTCCTGATTCCAGGGGTATTTTTTTCAGGAATCTCTCTCTTGGGTAAGAGATCTACACAAGCTGAGATTCCATGAGAACATTCAAAAGATTATTTTTCACTTCATCACAGAGGATTGTGTTCCTGGGTTGCCTGCTAGACATCTCAGTGCAAAACATATTTTCGTCCACAGGGAAAAATTTGAGCTATATTTAGATATATTCTAAGGGTTTTCCACTCAGACTTTGGTCACTATGAGGGAATACCTCAGGATTCTAGTCTCATGGCATCTATGATTCTCATGATACCTGTGGAAAAACTGCACATGAGAAAGATGCAATAGTATCTGAAGTCTTTTTGGTCTTACCCCAACACCTGCTATCTTTTTAGATTCCAGTTCTGGGATGTGTCAAAAGAGAAATCACTTGGTGGAGCCATCGAATATTCCTGAATCCAAGTCTCCCCTTTTCCCTTCCTGCTGTAAAGCAGTCAGTCACCATAGGCACCCCAGACTTTGCTTGGGGAGCAGTGTCAAAGAAGATAAAAGTGCAAGGTATCTGGGACAACAAAGACAGACACAAGCACATAAACATAAAATAGATTCTTGTTCTTATCAAGGCACTGAACTCTTTGAATCACCTTTTGTACCCAGGACTTCTTCAAGTTGTTACAGACAATACCCTAGTGATATGGTACATAATTAAGCAAGCAGGAACCAGGTCTTACTCCATTTGCAGACTAGCTATGTTAGCAAGGTCCATAGCTTTACAGCACAATCTCACTCTGCAGGCATCCTACATTCTGTCAGAGCAAAACTGTGTGGCAGACAAACTGAGAACGACCACAGGAAACCCTCAAAAATGGAAATTAGATCAGGGGAAGATTTGATCCATCTGTAGGGAATTCCTCAAGTAAACTTTTTGACTCCTCTTTGAATAATTAGCTGACAAAATTCTACTCTAATACACCATGCTTAAAGGATTGGAAGACTCATATGTTTTCTTTTATTTTCTTTTCCTTGGAAAGAAATGTTCCTGTATAGTTTCTCATCATTTCCTCTGATATCCATGGTGCTTCTGAAAATTCAGAAGGAGTTCCCCAAGATCATTGTGGTGACTCCCTTCTGGCCCGGGCAAAAGTGGTTCTCCTTTCTTTAGGAACTGACCAGGGACAATTACCACAGGCTTCTTCACAGATTGGTTCTGCTCACACAAGATTGTGGGTGCTTGATATATCATGACCCCAAACAACTTCAGCTGACTACCTGGATGATTGGGTCTAAATATTGTTTAGGCACCTGATCAATGAAGATATGCAGAAGGTACTAATGGAGACAAGAAAGCCAGGTACTAGAAAGTCATATTGCATATGAAACCACCAAAGAAAACAGTGGGTCCTTCTTTGGATCTTAATATTGTGTTACATGAGCTAGCATTTGCTCCATTTGAGCAGTTCATCTCATTGACTTGAAGTTCTTAACATGGAAAACAGTTTTACTGATTGCTCTGACCTCTGCAGAAAGAGTATCGGAGTTGCAAGCTCTTATGGTGAGTCAAACCTACCTCATTTTCCACAAGGACAGAGTTGCTTTGAGAACTAATCCTTCTTCAATGCCTAAAGTGGTAACCAAGTTTACTTTAAGCCAAACTATCCATCTCCCTGTGTTTTTTTCTGAAACCAAAAATGTGGGAGAAAGGATAATGCATACCTTGGCTTTCTATAGACAACTCAAGTACTATTTCAACAGAACAAAATCTTTCAGAACTTCTGACCATTTTTTTATTTCTTGTGAAGGTAAGAAGAAGGGCCAACCTGTATCAAAGCAAACTATTTCCAAATGGCTGTCTCAGGATATCACTTTTTGTTATTCCGATCACAACAAAACTATTCAAAGCAGGGTTAAGGCATACTCAGCCAGGACCTTGACTTCAATTATGGCTTTTTGGAAAGGGTTGGACTCTAAAAGTATTCTAAAAGCAACACCTTGGTCATCTGTACATACTTTTATGAGACATTGCAAGCTAGATTCCTTCTACAGGTCTAGGACCATTCTCCAGGGGCTCCTGGATACTTCTTCCTCCCTTCAGTTGTTCTAAGCTATGGTAATCTGGCCATGTCACTTGGGCTACAGTAACAGTAATCAATATAAAGAACAAAGTACAACTTTGTAAGTAAACTTGCCAAAACAGTAAATGTAAGAATAATCACTACTGCAGTAGACACTCCCTCCTTCGATCCCCTTATGTTTTTAGTATGTTTTATATGCCAAGGTATGGACATTTAATTTTTGTGTTCGTAACAATGTCTTCTTCAGATTCAACCTTCCTCTCTCAGTTGGCATGAAGGCTGTGATGGGCTTGGCACTTAAACCTGACTGTTAGTCAGCTCAGCTGTTATATCTTATTCAAGATATAACCCATATAGCTCATACCTCTCAACCATAGCAAATTCTTCAGAATTTACCAGTTTTGAGGGCAAAATAATGATTCAAATCCTGGATTTTTTTTTTATTTACAATTTTTAGTTATAGCTGACATCTTCACATATCGCCAGCATATCCTGCAATGTCATCAACGTTCTGAGGCATGTGTGATGACATCAGCATCATGAGGCAGTCCCTGACTGCCTGCCAGAGATTCAGATGAGAGATTTACAAATAAAAAGTTTTTTTACAGCCACAGCCCACCCACAACTTGCTGCACTGTGGCACACAACCAAAGAGGACATTGTCTCAAAGAGACAACATCATGTCATGCACAGGATGAGCCCAGGCCCCGAGGACTACTAGAATCTGGACAGGATACAATAGCAGCAGCACTGTGGCAGACTGGCAGCAAGTAGCATAGCTGCATAGTACAACTTTTGCATTGCAAAGTAGAGACTAAAGGACAGACACCACACCTGCCCACCCATGTTCACAGGATGGGAAAATGTGCTTTCTCCTTGGCTTCAAGGTAAGTAAAAAAGATGAGCCAAAGAGCCATATTTCTGTTCAATCTGAAGTTTGGAGTCGTCAACCTATCAGTCAGACACCAGTAAAAACTGAATACCATATAGCAGCACTGCTTGTTCTTGTAATCAGTTTTATTAAGGGGTGGGGGCACTGGGGGGTAAAAGTTCAGTTGTCACAAAAGGAAAGTCAATAGGCAAAAAGCCAAACACCAAGTCACAAATGAATGGCCAGAGAGTTTGAAGGCCCATACACATCTGTTAGAAGATCAGTTAAATTTCACAAATGTCTGAGGCGTTCTGAAATGTTACACATACCATACCTCAGACTAAAATTATATGACTAGTCTAAGAGCTGCATGAGAACAGTATATAACTACCAGATTTGTTTACAGCTTTCATGTTCAAGAGGCCAACGCTAAATGTTTTTATCTTCAACTTCACAATGTTTCATGTGTACATATTGGGTGGGTGCTTGCATTTACAAGCATGCCAAAATATTATTTTATTCACTCATAAAACGATATGGGCAGTGGTAAAAATTATCCCTATAGGGTAGAGGTGAGTGAAGAAGTCCAGAGTAGGTGTCAATTACAGTAACCTTAGTTGATGTCAACCAAGCGCTAAGTAAATCTACTTCTTAGCAGCTAGTGATTTCACCATTTAATGTAGTCTACTATATAGTTGTGCTGCACTTCCATCTCCCTATCCTCTGGGGGATATTTGTGGCTTTGCCTTGATGCATCCACCTAAATGAAGAAAATGTATATAATAGAAAGATTATAACTCCTTAAGCATGTATAGATTTGGAAGTGTGGCACAATTTCATCGTTTCATGGTGCTATTTTCCAGTTCTTGTGTAAATGTACTTGTTCTCAGATTTTAGTTATACTTCAGATCACGCACACATGCCACATTTGTGTGGGGCTGCACTAACATGTGTGGTTACAGTGATACGTATGTATATAATTTGGAGCTTTGAGTTTTTCTGTTGGTATGGTTAAAAATAGTGAGCAGTAACTGAGTGGCTACCAAAATTTCTCCCCTCCCCCCAAGTTTGTCTTCTGCCACTTTCCCCCAAATAAATGTGCTAGGCAACAGTGAGAATAGATGTGTTGAGTTTCAAGCCACTTCAGGCACCCCTCCCCACCAACCAGTTTTAGTTGAGGGACTTCATTTAGCAAGCATTCTGCCTTTTGAGCAAAACTCTGAATCTGGCAGAGGAGAAAGTATAAGGCCACCAGACCTCATGGAATGTTTTTAATGGCATAATATTATGCCTTTAAAAAAATCAATGGAGACAGTCTTAGAATCCTGTTAAACAAGAGGATCTACTGCTGTGAGTCACAGCATGCCAACATAGTAAGAGTTCTGTGTAATCATGATGAGAGATGAGTGTAGCCCAATTTACCACAATCTTGTAAACAGAGAGGTCTAGTAAAAAAAAATGAAATTGAGAAATCAAGTCCTAAGACCTCCAGCTTCAGCTCTAGGTATCTAAGAAATCATTTAGACTTGGGCAACTCTTTCTTGTCATCTACCCCATGCCCACTATTTGGATCATACTTTTTCTTCTTATTTAGTACACCTAAGTACAGTGTCTTCAACATGGATCTCTATTATTGATCTTATAAACAGCATATTTAATAACTGTTTTAAGTGATGAAACCTCTGTACTATCTGTTTGAATATTTTCTCATTCATTGCTAATGAAATCTTTGAGCTTCACCATGCTAAATCTTGCAAATGTAATCACTGTAGATGTTAATTTAATAGAAAATACTCTTAGCATTCATTCATCCTGTGATACCTGCTTTATGAACTTAAGGGTTCCAGGGAGGTAGAGTCCATCCCAGGACTCTACGTATAAGACAGGCAAACTATTCCTGGACAAGATGCTAGTCTATCGTAGGACACACACATGTACATGCGTGCACACACACACACACACACACACACACACACACACACACACACACACACACACACACACACACACACACACACACACACACACACACACATACTTAATACCTCTCAACTTCCTAATGCAAGAAATCTGGATAAAGCCATAAATAATGGGGGGCAAAGACCCAAACATAGGGCCAGATTTTAAATATTGTTCTTACAAATTTAAAATATCATTAGAATAACAGGTTTCATGCTAGCTTGTTTTTTTTTTTTTTCCTGAAGGATATTTATTTATTTTATTGACATTTGATTAGAGGGAAAGTCCGACTGGGTCGAAGCCCGTTATCAGTGGAGGCCCGGGGAGAAAAGCAACAAATTATTATAAATCATTTTAAGAACAATAATTTTACAATCTTCAAAAATAAAACAAAAACATCTGCAGTTGAAATAATTATAACAAATTAGACATGATATAACACGCTGGGGTGCCTTCTGGGCAGAGTCTGCATGTCCTCCCTGTGGTCACGTGGGTTTCCTCCGGGTGCTCCGGTTTCCTCCCAAATCCCAAAGACATGCTGTAGGTGGATTGGACACTCCAAATTGGCCCTAGGTGTAAGTGTATGCGTGTGCCTTCTGTGGAAGGTTGGGTGCCAGGCTGGCAAATCGACACCGTAAAACTCCACTGCCAATCATGAGCAGACAGGTGATCCGCTGTGGCCACTCCTAACCGGGAAAAGCCAAAAGAAGAAGAAGACATGATATAACTCCATTGGTTAAGAATCGATACAAGTTATATGAAAATCATTTCATATTTAGAAAAATTGTAGACAGTTTGTAGAGAAACTGAAGGTAAAGTAGTCTAATTCAAAGAGGAATTCAATATGAAGTGAGGGAAAAACAGGCTTAAGCTATATTTAATGAGAAAGTCAGGGAAGAGAATTTGATAGCAGTAAGGAAGTGAAGAAGGGAGTGTAAAGGGTCATAAGGAATGAAAAGGTACTTGTTCACATTTAGAGATACAGTTCATCCTGTTTTTGAGTAAGAATAGAGCCGTATTTTAGCTAGGAAGTCTTTTAGGGCACTTTTGAAAGATGAGAGGGAGAGTATACACCTGATGTATACAGGTAAGGAGTTACAGACCTTAGCAACCTTGTATGAGTACAGACAATGCCTAGCAGATTTGCTAGGTTTGCAGACAGACAGGACTTTTAGGTGACTGGATCACAATGGCCAACTGGGAACATAGTTGTCTAAAATGCTTTTTAGTGCTGGACAGGCAGATGGATGCTGGATAATTTTATAGATGGCTTGAAGTTGTGTACATGTTACTTGATGAGGCAGTTCTAACCAATTTAGGCTTTTCAGTGCTATACAGTGGCATAACTGGTGCTACTGTCAGTGTCACCTGGATGTCTGTAAATGGGTTGCTTGTTGGCATTATAGGCTAGCTAACACTGTGGGCTATAAATGTATTGTAGCATGTCAACTGTGCTGTTAGTGGTATTGATATACATGCATATGCCTGAAGTTGGCTTCTCCCTAGTGCTGAGTGATGTCTTTGAAAACATTTTGGCATTTAAGTTTTCCAGTTTTATGTATGTTAACAGCAGTGTGTAGGGTCTGAAGGCTAGCTTGAACAGAATTATTGAGCTGAGCCTAGGGTAGTTTTGATGTGATGTCAGGCTGTGGTGTCATTGTTAACATTTTAGCGGCAAGCATGAAACTTCAGTGTATCAGTGTTACATAGTTTTACTATCCAAATGATGTCTTGGTGTATCATGGTATTAATGATGATTTTAATAATTTTATTATGTTAGTTCATTACATTTATAATCCTTTCTCAGCCTAATGTGGTATCTTATATGTAAATACTTTACATGTATATAAGAGTTTATGTAATTCACTGTGTGAGTTTTTTGCATTGTATCTTGGCTTGCTTGCATTTTACATTTTTATACATTGCACTCTGTTAACCTATGTACATTCATTCAGCATTACTGTGTGCTCATTTTATATATATTATTGAGTGAAAGACAGTGAGCTATTTTCTGCTCTTTGAGCTTTTAGCTTGAGTTGCAGTGGCTGAAAAAGGATACTAGACCAGTCCACTTACCCAGTGAACAAATTTATTTATTTATTTATTTAAATTTGTTGACCGAGAGTGTCCGACTGGATGTGGGTCCATTTTCAGCGGAGGCCCAGGGAGAAAAGCTCCACAGTAAAATAAACAGACAGTAGTTACATTGGATTACATAGCGATTAACAATTTAACATAGTAATTACTTACAACAAATAGCAACAAAATGTGCATTGCAATCTGTATTTACCTCTCATTTTGAGACTTAACAATTCCATGTTACTCATTGTTCTCCACTGAAAGGGTCTGTCACACATTCAATGTTAAGAACTTTTATAAGTATAGTCATGGAAAATAATGTTAAATTATACTAAGTCATCAAAAGAACCTTTTCTAAGTGTAAAGTAAAAACTTTAACTATCCTGTGAGCTTTGTAGTTGAAAGCTGCTAGTAATTTTTTCATATTTTACCCATAGTATGTGCATTCATGGTGTGGTTGTTAATATTATACCTCGGTTACTTTGTAATGTCAATTTGTGCATGTGTTGTACACTTTTACACAGGGTAGAGTTTGCTATCCTAACAGCATATAACTGATAGTGCTAAGGTGCCTGATATGGTAGGAAGCCAAACAAAACAAAACAGCAACAAAAAAGCAAAACAATTTTCAGTTACAGTGTATTAACTGTGAGAAATATTGTTCACTGTATGATCTATGCCAGATAATTGGCTGTTCCTCCTATGATTTTTGCAGAATAGCCCTGATTTTTTTATCTCATAGTTTTATTTATTTTTTCATGTAAAATGTGTATTTTTTGGCAGAATGAGGGCTGTAATAAGGCAGTAAGCAAAGTACTGACAGCGGCGTTTGGTGTCAGACTTCATATCTTTCAGAAAATTAATGATAATGCAAACTCTATTATTGTACCAACTTCATAAAGGCAATGTTTAAACTAAACTATCTCTCTGATTTCTGGCCTCCACACCCCACCTCCTACATTTTTGGCTTTATCACTAATTGCTGTTGTGCTAAGAGATTGAGAGATATGCTGTCTGCACTTGTTTTGGTTCTTGAAAGCAATTTACCAGCTGATAGCCTGTAACTGTTGCTTTGTGGTGGTGTGCAATTAGGGTGAGAGAGAGAGAGAGAGAGGTTATCTCTGCTGGCTAGCTGGATGAGGGAATGAATGGGAAGCCTGGGCTGTAAAAAAACCTGAGCTGTTTCAATTAGTCTTGACTCCCTCCTCCACTCTTCCCTAAAAACTGGACAAAGGTGGCAAATCACAACAGATAGCTTTGTGACAGGTTTGCAGATTTCATAAATAATGACATATGGGAAGAGGGTTCCACAGATATTGCGCTTTAATACAATTGTGGTAAGAAAGGGTAAAGAAAGGCTCAATACAGCTTTTGCAGATGACGAAGTGGAAAAACTGGCCCACTCCTCTAATGTGGTAAATAGCTGCATATGTGCTAGTACAATCTGCATGTGTATGTATATGTCATGTCTTTCAATTTTTACTTCGGAATGATGGACAGAGACAAATATTTAGGGAAAGCTTTCATATTAGGTACTCTGACTGGTGTTATTAACTGAAAATAATTTCCAAATTTAAAAAGGATGGAACAAAAGTTTGAGAACAAATTATATATAAGCACACAACAAACTGGAAAATGAAACTCAATCCAAAAACTGTAGACGGAATGAAGGAGCGAACACAATTCTTTAGTACTTTCATTCAAATGTATTCTTCATGAAATTCTTCAGAAAAAAAGTTAACCTCTCAAAACACACCTCTTATAAGTTACGTCACACATCACATGACTTGACTTTCATGATACTTTAAATCAAAGGTATAAAATCATACCATAAAAATAAAAGACTGTCTTGTTTTCCAAACAGCTTCAATGTCAAACCTTCATAAAAAATGTCTTAAAGTAAAAACATTGTCATATTATTGTGATTTGAATTAGTGCTAAAAAACACTTAATATTAATACATTTGTTCAGACCAGGGGCTCTGTCTGCTACCAAACTGATCTGCCACAATGACTCCTTACATTCTAAAATCAAATTGGTATTCACTATATAATCCACTTGTTGAACATAATCTATGACTGAAAAAGTGAACTTTTTAAAGTTCACACAGTGAATAGCATGTCTAGCTAAAGCAATGGTAAAGTCCTTTTTCTTAATAGCAAGTGTGTGCTCATATATCCTATGCTTTAAACATCTAATGGTTTTTCCTATGTAGTAGCTAGGGCAGGAATCACATACTGCCACATAAACTATGCTTGTACTCTCAAAGGTAAACCGTCTGTGGACCCAAATAGTCCTTCTAAGATGTGTAATAAATGTACTAGATGTATTGCTTACATAACTACATTGTTTACACTTCATACAGGAAAAAGTACCACAAACACTGTTCACATCAGTCAATGCTGAAGTGTACCCCCCCACACCATTTTCCAAAATGTTTTTGACATTCTTAATTTTCTTGTAGGTGAACTTGGGCTCTACACCTACTACCTGTATGAGTTCCCTATTCCCCATCAAAACCTTCCAATTGTCCTTAATTATATGTTTGATGACACCCTGTGAGAAATGAACTTATATAGCCAAACTGGAAGCAAAGCTCTCTTCACCCAAGACTGGACTTGACAGTCAAGAGGAGAAGGTAAACACTTGCACCACACCACACTCATCACATAGTCCCTCAAAACCTATACCACCAAAACACACACACATAGAAACACAAAACACACACCTACATTCATGGAGGCTATCAATAAAAACCTGCCCAAGCATCAGGGACCTCCAAAGCAGAAACTCAAGCAAACTCCACCCCCCCCAACACAACCCAAATGACACATAGCCCACAAACTCAGTGTGCCACTCAACCACAGCCCATCAGGCATAACAACATACCCAACACTCTAGTCATAGGTGACACTATAGTCAGGCACACTGATGTTCCACTCACCAGGCTAAACCAAGAGAAATTTACTGTCAGGTGCCTGTCAGGTGCCAGGATCTGCCACATAACACACACTCAGGTCACTCCACAATAAGTACAAATATGACACTATCATTGTCCATGTTGGTGTGAATGACCTGAGATGTATCTCCCTGGACTACACAAAAAGAGACATGGAGGAGCTCTCTGATCTTGTAGCCCAGGCAGGTATGACCCTAGCCCTGAGTAGCATCCTGCCATCACCCAGAATGATACCACAGTACAAGGACAAAATGATTGACTTCAACAATTGGCTAAGCTTCTGGTGTAATTCTAAGGGGATCCAGTATTTGTCTGCCTGGGACGACATGATCAACAGACCACAATGCTTTGCCAGAGATGGCCTGCACATGTCGACCTTGGGATTCTGGATACTGGCTAAGGCTCTTCCCACCCCTATAGTGCCTTTTTTAGGCAAGGTTCAAATGATAAATTCACCACCATAACAGGTACAAGCAAGCAAAATCTGAGGGTAATGCTACTCAATGCTAGAAGTCTAAACCTCAAAATGCACTCACTCAAAGCACTCCTTAAAATGGAGAACATCAACATCTGTGCAGTAACAGAGACCTGGCTCAAAGCTCCAGAGAGCACCCCTGCATTACCAGGCTATAATTCATACCACACCTTTTGGCCACCTAACCCGGCACAAAGCACTAAAGGTGGAGGCGTGTCCATATTCATTAAGGATATCCACACCTCCAGGCTAGTTGCACAGCATAATGCATCCAAGATTATCCAAGTACAACTAACTCTGGGCAAGACCGCAATCCAAATTGTAGCTTGCTACAGACCCCCCCACACCATGCCCCAGGATTCACACTCCTCATTTCTTGATATACTGGAAAGTATTAGGGTACAACCCAACACCCTAATAATGGGTGATTTCAAATACCCTACCATTAACTGGGAAAACTACTCATGTACCAACTCTTTTGCTTAACATTTTCTGGAATTCATAAATTCCAATGCCTTGGATCAACTTATTCACACCCCCACCAGGGGCAGCAATATCCTAGACCTGGGTATGACCAACATGGGCAACAAGTGTTTCACATCAGAGGTCAGTTCCTCATTGGTCAGATCCGATCACAAGCTAATCACCCTAGACATCCATATCCCGCCCCCACCCCCAATTAGGGAAATCACTGTAAAAATCTTCTCCAAAGCCAACTTCACTTTTCTTAAGACAGAAGTGGCAAACTTCATGACACCCATGCAGATGGACAATAGAGGTAAGACTGCTGAATACTACACAAATGCACTTTATAAGCACTTACACGAGTGCATGGATCATGCTATCCCTAATAGAACCAAGATGCTATCCTCTAAAACAAGGAAGCCAATCTGGTGGTTCTCTGCCATAAACAAACTCTACAACACAAGAAAGAAACTGTTGCAAAAAAGAGTAAAATCCCATAACTGGAGGAACTCCCTGGTCAACCTCAGTAAGAAGCTGAGATCCCTCATAAAATCCTCCAAAGCTAGTTACGAAAACAAAATTGCCACTGACTCTTAAGACAACCACAAAGCATTCTATAGCTATGTCAAGAATCTCAATGGCAACACTCAGATCTGCTCTGAGTTACAGCACAATGGCACTAAATATACAGAACCAACTGATATTGCCATCATCCTGGCAGATAGGTTCAGTGCTAACTTTACCCCTCTCTCACCCCCTAGAGGGCCCATCTCTATACCGGAAGAATGCAAAGTTCCTGCAATTACAGTTGCACAGGTAAAAAACACACTCTCCAAAGCCAAGGACACAGCATCCATGGGACCTGACAATATCCCAGGCTGCATTCTACATGAACTGCAGAATGAACTGGCACCCTACCTAAGCACCATGTTTAATCATATCCTCACCTCAGGCTTTGTGCCCACTGAATGGCACACCACGATGGTTATCCCACTCCACAAACGGGAAGCCACAACAGACCCTGGGAACTACCGCCCCATTAGCCTGATGAGCCTGGTCTGCAAGGCCATGGAATGTATCATCATGGAACTCATAAACAAAGACATTGGTAATCTCTTAACTCTGGACCCTACTCAGTTCGGGTTTGTAAAAGGCAGATCATGTCTCCTAAACCTGACTAAATTATTTGAAGCAGTCACCAAAGCCATAGATGAGGGTAAGGTGGTTCACACAGCTTATCTAGATCTTGCCAAGGCTTACGACTCCATCCTCCACTCTGGAATTATAGATAAGCTCACTAAACTAGGTATAAATCCCTATGTCACAAGATGGGTTGCCAACTGGCTCACGGACAGAACCCACACTGTGAAAGTAGCAGACTCCAAATCCAACTTCAGACCAGTGACAAGTGGAGTACCACAGGGTTCAGTCCTGGGTCCTCTCCTGTTTGGTATCTACTTCTCTGAAGTACAGGCTAACACAGAAGGTCTTTGGCTAACAAAGTTTGCAGATGACTGCAAACTAGGAGCCATAATCAAAACTCCTAATGATGTGGACATACTACAAAAGGGCCTCACTGAGACAGATGCCTGGTGTCAAAGCCATGGCCTGAAGCTCAATGCCAAAAAGTATATTTCCCTTTGGTAAAAACTCTGTACCCATGAACTACCACATAAGTGGTAGTCTACTTAATGCCGAAAGTGTGATAAGAGACCTTGGGACACAGGTGGACAGTAGTCTGTCCTTTGATAATCACATTGCCACAGTGGTCAGGAAATCCTTCTATGTGGCTCACCTCATCACAAAAGGTTTCTCATCCAGAAAAAAATAGGTCATTGTTCCCCTCTACTCATCACTCATTAGTCCCATTATAGAGTACAATGCCCCTTTTGGTATGTTCCTCACAAGACATCTACAACAACTGGAAAGGCCACAGAAATACCTCACAAAGAGGATTACTGGCCTCAAACAGACAGATGCCCTATGCAGACTGTCTCAAAAAACTCCAGCATTACTCCGTCGCATATCGCCTACTCAGAGGCGATCTCTGCCTAACATACAAAGCTATGTCAAACCCAGAGCTGTTGGACATGCTCCACTTAAAGAAATCCCAATCCCTCTGAGCTACACGCTCTAGGGACCTAAACCTTGTCACCACAATAAACAGAACATTCTGGAGGGATAGATTCCTGTCCCAGAGACTTCCCATACTCTGGAACAGACTACCTATCTGTGTCAAACAGAGCTCCTCATTAGCACTCTTCAAGAAAAATCTTGATAATTGGATGGGAAATAGGAAATTCACCCCAGGGATCATTTCTGTGGCTCTGCTCGACAGGGGCACAGGAAAATAATTTTCTTGGGTGGCAAAACCAGGGTACCTTTTTGGTTAGGCTTATATAGGCCCTAGGGCTAATAGCCTAATACCTACCTATGAACCTATGAACCTATGAACCCATCTCATTGACAATGGAGATGGGAAATGAAATAGTAAACACTGTGTTGTCCTTTTTCCTGTTGTTACTTACATCAACAACCCCCTAATGATGGGTCTAGCAACATTTTGTCTCAGAATAAATACTTCCTTGTGTATATTGGTTAACTAAGCCTGGTCATAACCTTTTTGTTCAAAAAAAATGTGTCAACACGGTGACCTCTTGAAAAAAAGTGTCATCATCAGATGTAAGTCTACTAAGGTGAATGAATTGCCCCTTAATCACCCCTTTCTTCATATGCCTAGGGTATAAGCTACCTGTGTGCAAATATTGGTTGACAAAAACATCTTTCCTATAAATCTTACTCACAAAAGTGTTACTGGACATGTCAAAAGCTAAATGTATATCCAAAAAATTAATGGTCCTAACAAAACTTCCCACAGAAAATTCCAAAAAGTCTGTGGAGTGATTTAAGTCCCTAACAAAGGACTCAAATTCACTCTCATCACCAGTCCACAGAAATATCAAATCATCAATAAATATTTGATATAAAATGATGTGGGACCTTTGTGGATGTACATACAAATATTTCTCCTCCCACATAGCCATTACAAGGTTGGCAAACGATGGGGCCACCCTTGACCCCATAGCCACCCCTGAGGTCTGCTTGTAATATCTTTGGTTGAACTCAAAAAATTATTGTCAAGAACTATACCCATAAATCTGCAAATGGTGTCTATTTTACTGTGTGTAAAGTCAGTGTACCCATTAAGGTAATATAAATGTGTGTGTGTGTGTGTATGTGTGTGTGCCTGTGTATATTAGATAGATATTTATATATACTTATATTTATATAGATATATATATATAGACACAAAGAAACACCAAACAGGTTGTAACACACACAGCACTCCCTGCATTTAACAAAGGACCAGACACATAGACACATATATGAGGAGGTAATCATGTGTAACTTGCCCAATCCTCAAAGGCCTTTCAGACAAAGTCTTCATAAACACTGCATGCACAAAAACAAGACAGCTCTCACCACAACACATAAAACCACATTTCATTGTGCTTCAGCTGTCAGGCCCACGAGGAGTAACACCACGCAACCAATATTTTGGTCATAAGAGACTCACTTGTGAGATACACACTGATTTCCCTCTCACCAGGCTGGATAAGGAGAAGGTTACAGTTACTTGCTTGTCAGGGACCAAGATTCAACACATCATGCAAACACTTAGGTGACTAAACCTCAAGTACCAGTATGACTCAGTCATAGTCTATGTGAACATAAATGACCTGAGACATACCTCTTCAGACTATAGGAAGAGAGACATGATTGGGCTCTCAGAATATGTGTCGCAGGCAGTTATGAGCCTACCATTGAGCACAATTCTACTGTCTCAATGGATGATGCCACAATACCTACAGAAAATGATTGACCTTAATAATTGGCTTAGCTACTGGTGTCATTCCAAAGGGGTCCAATACTGTCAGCCTGGGAGAAAATGACTGACGGACAATACTGCTTTGTCAAGGCTGGTCTTCACCTGTCACCACTAGGCTTTGAAATATTGGACAAAACAGTATCCACCCCTATACTACATTTTCTAGGCATTGCCAAGCAGAAAACCTGCCAACACAGAAAAATATATCCAGGATAAGCTAAAGGTATTACTGATCAATGCTAGGATCTCTACAAGAAACTAAACTCCCTGGATGCATTTCTCACCCTGGAAAATGCTGACATATGTGCAGTTACCGAAGCATGTTTCAAAACCATGGAAAGTATTCCTACAGTGCATGGCTGCAATGCCTTTCACACATTCTGATCCCCCACTGCACATGAAAGGGCAAAAGATAGAACTGTATCTATGCACATAAAGGATAAGCACAGCTCCAGGCTGGTCAAACAATGTGACATGCTTGAGCTACCCCATGTCCAATTGGTCATAGGAGAAATCCATTACCATATCCTTGCTAGCTGCAGGTCACCCACCATGAACCAGGAAACCAGTACATCATACTTAAATTTGCCACTTACCATTCAGCTCATTACCATACTCATGGGTGATTTTAACTACCCCTCCATTACCTGGGAAGCATATATGACCACCATGCTTCTGCCTGAAAAAAGGGAAAAAGTTGTTCACTACTCTAATGTGGTAAATAGCAGCATATGTGTTAGAACACTTTGTGTTGTGTGTGTACCTATGTGTCATATCTTTCAACTTTTACCTGCAGAGTTATGGAAAAAAAATAATTAGGGAAAAGCCTCCATGATACCATCTTGCCCAATGACATATTATCTCAGAATGACATAATGATTATTATCTGGATGCAAAAGGCCACCCATGTCTACTTGAACAAGTACAATATTCCTCTTCTACCTTGCGCATTTTTCTGGTTACACTAATGGTTCAGTACTTGCCAAAGGAAGCAGTAGACCCTCCATTTGGATAGGAACCACTTTGGATCATTGCCATGGGTTGTGAACAAACCCTGTGGTAGAAGAGTATATTGTACAGCACTAGTAAATGTAATGGGATATTATGTAGGTCCCTGGATGTACTGTTTGTTGTTGTGCTCCTTTGCTTCCTCATGAGGATATGCTTTAATGGTGGTTGTTCTCAATGCCTAGTATAGTAGTGTCTTAACTTGCTAGGGATTCAAAGCTAAAGCTGAATGTCTTTGTAGATGTGTACGCCATCTGACTTGGAAATTTATAGCACCACTGATTCTTATAACACTACAGTGATGAGTATTACCTCCAAGCTTCCTTTCCTACTTACAGAAAATCCATTTGCCATTTTAGCTTATAGGAGTTCTTGGTTGACTGGAAATACACCGAATGTATTAGTATACTTGTGAATTTAAATTATAAAGTTGCTATATTTATAGATAGGTATGTGTATAGTTTTAATGGCCACTCCCTGCCTTACTGCCCCTATGCAGTTTCCACAATGTCTAGGAATCTTGCAACAGGCAGCAATTTAATGTTGCCTTATTTCAATTGCATTCAAGCAGCTTAATCTGCTCCCAGCTACTGTCATTTTCAATTTTGTGACCATAAGCTTGTCATCTAGGGTGCTTGTGCTCCACTTTTGCCTAAAACATTGTTGAGCTCTGTGGGGCAATCTAGTTAAAATAATAATGCAATATCTATATACAGGATAGAAAATTAGACTGGGAAAAACACATACGGAAAATGCCCATGACCTCAAAATTAAATAGTGTGATATTGTATAAATTTACTGTGGATGCACATGTCATACAACTAACTAGAATTTGATCACACAAGCATGTCTCAGTGCAATTAATCTGCCCATTAAGGTGTATTTTATTTAAAGAGAAGCTCATTGCTAATACGTTTCCTACATTTTCTTACATACCACTATAACTGATTTTAGTTATAATATGTATTTCTGGATTCCAACATGTTTTGGTTTTGCAGCTTTCTGAGGAAAGCAATTTCATGTATTTGCAACTCACTGTGTGGAAAAAAATCATAGGATTATGAAAAGTTATTTAGCTGATGGCCAAAGAACTTTTCTAAGGCTAGCCATTCATGCTCCAATTTTCATAATTATCAGTGCCCTAGGACTAGACCAACTTTGGTATATGCCTGTGCCTTAGTGCATCGATAAGCTGCTCCTGTCCATAAAGGCTACATATGACAAGCCTGGGGGAATTTACAATTTCCCATCTATTGGTCCAAATTGCATTTGAAAAGGATTAGAGAAGAGCTCTGTTTCACACAAATAGAGAGTCTGTTTCAGAAAAGGGGTACTCTCTAAGGCACATATCTTTTCTTCCAACATATTTTTCTTATGTCACAGACAAGGTTTAGATCCTTAGATCAGGTAACTCCAGTGATGTTTGTTTTCTGAACGTATAGCAAATTAATCAGGAGTAGATGGGAGAATGCCTTGAAAGGTAGGTGTATATCACCTCTCAGTAGTCTGTAGGAGACTCAGCACATGGACTGAGCTTTGATGTGGTCTGCGTAGGACATGTTATTTACACCCTGTATTCTTTTAATGAGGAACTTGTGTGGCTTCTCTAGCTGTGGGCAAATGTCTGGTTAGGTACATGCTGAAGGGTGCATTGTACTCAATTATTAGTCTGATGATAGCTGAGTATAGTGGGACTATGATCTCTTTAAATCTGGATGCCTTGCCCTCACTTATAAGTGTACCACATAGAAGGATTTTCTCACCACCATGGCACATGGTGATCAAAGTTCAGTTACTGTCACTCCGAGTTCCAAGTCCCTTATCACTGGGTCTACTCTAATCTGAAGGGAGAATTATCAATGTTGTAATTTGCAGGGGTGGTCATTTTTCCAAAGGGTATAATTATGCATTTTTTGCAATGAGTTTTAGGCCATGGTTTTGGCACCAGTTGTTTGTCTGCCAGACCCTCCTCAAAGATATCTACATCTTTGGGCATTCTGTGATTGCCCCCAACTTGCAGTCATCAGCTAATCTGGCCAGCTAAAGGCCCTCTACATTTACCTTGACTCAGAGAAGTATATTCCAAACAGAAGAGGTCCCAGTATGAGCCCTGTGGGGCACCACTAGTAATAGGCCTATTGGTGGAGGTTGATTCCCCCACTTTAACTTAATGTGTCCTATCTGTGAGCCATTTGGCTTTCCACTGGATGACATAGGGATCTGTGCCTACATTACTGAGTTTATCTAAAATACCCAAGTGAGGTATCATGCCAAATGCCTGTGCCAGGTTGAGGTAGGCAGTATGCACTATCTTGACCTCATCCATGGCTTGACTGACCTTCTCAAAGAAGTTCACAAAGTTTAGTAGGCATTACTGCCCTTGACAAAACCAAGCAGGGATGATTAAAGTTTTTTTTTTTAAGATTTCCTTTTGTCTTTGTTTATCAAGTCCATGATAATTAATTTCATGACCTTGCATGTAAGATTAGACAAACTTATAGGTCTGTTGTTCCCTGGGTCAGTTGATGGTGCACCTTTGTGTAGTAAGATGACAGTTACAGTCCTCCATTCCATAGGGATGAAGCATGTCTGGAAGCTGTGGTTGAACAGAAATTCTACTGGGCCTCACGGGTCATGTTTAAAGCTATTTAGGAGGCATCCACGTTTATTATCAGGGCCATGGATGCAGTGTTTTTAGATGTAGAGAGCATGGTTAGGACCTATTCTTTATTGATAGTTGGAAGAGAAATGGCAGAGGGTATTTCCTGGGAATAACTGTTCATCTCAGAGCCATATGCATTCTGTCTTCTGCTTGTATCTTATTGTTCTTGTAAACACTTTTAAATAAAGGTGCTGTTCACTACTCTGTTATCCTGGACTTTGGTAACTACTTTAGCCAAATAAATGTTTCTGTCAAGAGTTTTCTCTATACTTAGAGGTTAAGAGGTATGCCTTCAGTTAAAACTGAAATGTCAAAAAATTACAAGAAATGAATGTGTTTTGCATGTATATTCATATCGTCTAGGCAGTCATTTTTTTAATTAAAAGTAGTCAGTATAATTTTAACTTACATCCATATATACATAGATAGATAAATAAGTAAACAGACACACATATTCCATGCAAAATTGTAGTTTCATTTATTTTAGAGAATAAATAAACAAGCAAGCAGATACACAGGTTCCATGTGAAATAATACCCCAGGATTTAATAAAATCTATGTAGGCACAGTGTAGAGCCTACATGGAATGTATATCTGTACACAGCCAGTATTCCCCCTTGGAAGAGCATTGTGCATATTAATGATGGCCCACTACTGAGCGGAAGCTGATGGACATGGATATTGAATCTGTGTAGGGACAGGTGTAGTGGCTATCTGTGGCTGCAGATGAGTGTGAGGCTCCCTGCAATGTAATGTTGTGAAGTGTGTCAACTGTCTAATAAGTCATTTGCATGATGTATTATGTTTTTTTTTTAATATTTTTATAATTTTCTTTTTTAAGTGCATGTTTACATGGTGCAGTGCAGAGTACAGAAATGCCAAGCTGTACTCACATATAGACAGCTGACATCTACCAGACATTTAAAAATTTAAAAATGGAAACTGGATGTAATTAATTATCATAGTTATTTATTTATTTATTTTTTTCATTTACATTTGTGCAGTGTGGAGTGGAGCACAGCAGAGTTAAGCGGAGCTCATACATACATGGCAGACACCTGCCAGACATCTAAAAATAGAAACTGGATGTCATTAATTATTTATTTATTTATAGGAGTGTTTAAGCTTGTTTGAGTGGTGCAGTGTGGAATTCAGCAACACTAATAAGTAGCCTAGTAGTATATGTGAAGGTATACTAGTTTTTAAAACATCCAACTAGCTCCATGGCTAGAGTTGCAGTCTTATGTGTAGCAGGTCCTGGGTTTGAATCCATAACAGGCAGAATATGTCTGTAAATAAGATAATAATATGTACTATTTTTCTATAATTTCATTACAGTATCATGAATTTTGGCACTGCTGCACTCTGCTAAGCACTGCTCAATCATGGTAAGCAGTGCTTAAACATGCTAATGGCCATCAATGTTTGCACGGTGCTAAGCCTTGCTAGAACCACAATTTTGTGGGTTTTCACACTGCTTGGCTTCACTTAGCTGGTTTACACACTGCTAAGTGATGTGGCACTTTTTTGAATGTTGCTGAATGATGTATAAGAACAGGAAAATAGCCTATATTAAGTCCAATAGCCTGAATTCTACAAAAGTCATTGGAGTTCATTTGCTGTTGGTATGGCTGGTGGTGTTGGTGAAGGTGTGCACTTTTGGGTGCAGGGATGGGGCATTCAGTAGTCCAGGATCATGGTCAGGCTCCTTATTAAAAAACATGAACCCCAGCTGATGCAGGGAAGATTCCAGGGATCAGAGTGTAAGGCGGAGGCCTGGGACTGCTTGGCCAGAGAACTCATTAGTGTTATTGGTATCCCCACACAGGTAAGCAGCATCATCACCATTTTGATGACCTGAAAAGAAGGAAGAGGGGAACCCTGGAAACCTGGGTCCAGGAAGCTTGAGTAGGGAATGCTCCACAAGTAAGTAAGCATGCCTTCCTCTGTCTAACCAGAATGCAAGCTGAAGGTCTGCAAAACAAGTATCCATAATAATGTGCTTCTCTCCCAACAGCTGCAGCTGAGAGGGCTTGCACGGTTGAGTCCAATGCCGGGTGCCTGGCAAGGTTGCACCAGAAGCATGGTAAGTACGGATTTAGTATGCCAACTGTAGTGCAATAAGCAAAAAGGGTAAAGCATTTACTGCAATAAAATATACACAAGAAAAACTATACTGCAATAAATGGATATGTAGTACTGTAGTGCAATAAATGGGTAATTAGAGCTGTAAAGCTGTAGTGCAATACATGAACAATTCTTCTTCTTCTTCTGGCTTTTCCTGGTTAGGGGTCACCACAGTGGATCACCTGTTCACTCATGAATTTATGGTGTTGAGTTGTCAGCCTGGCACCCACCTTCCATGGAAGGCACACACATGTACACACTCATGCCTAGGGCGAATTTAGAGTGTCCAATCCACCTACAGCATGTCTTTGGGATGTGGGAAGAAACCTGAGCACTCGGAGGAAACCCATGTGATCACAGGGAGGACATGCAGACTCCACACAGAAGGTACCCCAGCCGAAGATTGAACCCGAGAACATCTTGTTGTGAGGTGAATGCAATACATGAACAATAAGAACTGTATTTGAATAAAACATTAGCAATGCCAATAACAGTAAGCAAAATGTTGTTCATCAGGGTTGTGTTTTGTTAAAACCATTGCAGTAGAGCTGTATGCATTGATTGTCTATGGTAAGGTTGCTGCAGTCAAGTGTAACACTATAATAGCTGTAGCCAGCAAATCTAATGGTCTGCAAACTGTATTGCTCAACCTATAGTACTGTCCAAGGCTATCTCAAGGGCAATATCAGTCACATAATGCTCTCTTTTCTTCAGACATCAGGTAATAAAGGTATATGGGTGAGGTAAACCAGTCCATGGGCAGATATTGCATGTGAACGCCATGGATATTTCAAACTAATAACAATAAAATGTGTTCACTAGCATTGTTGATTCTAAACTACAGCTTTTTTCATATATGCATTATGGTTGTATTTCATGCATGTGTGTTCTACTGTCACTGAAGTCTACTATAATACTGTAATAGTACTAGAATGCCAGAAGAATGTCCTGTAACTTGTATTGTTCAATTCATAGTATAGTTCCAGGTGATCTTCAGGCAATTATCTGTCACTCAATAGTCAGCAGTGACATGATAGCTCAGTCTGTTAAATGCTTTGTATGCAGTACATTTTGTCACACACAGTCCTAAGTGTGAATCCAGTGGTATATAGCACTAAGTTTTCAGTATCAGTCATGTAATGCTCACATTTTCTCTCTCACCAGGAACACAATAAATATATGGGTGAGGTGGCCCATATTTTGAGCAGATAGTGTACTTAGATTTCACAGAAAGTTAACATCAGTACCATGAATGGGTTCATCAGCACTATTGAGTCAAAAATAAATTGTGTAATCCCCGTATGGCTGTATCCCTTGCATGTCTGTACTAAGTTACTGCAGTCAATTCTTACATTAGTTACAGATGTCCCCTGCAGTCACGCTATTGGGTTCTACTCCCATGCCTGCCAACTAAGGCATGATAGCTGTCTGATTTACTTACTGTACACAAACATGCTTCTCAACTGACACAATTTCTTGTAATGTCATTAAAACTGCTTAATCCATGTGTCACACGATTAGCAGATAAATCATTACCATGAATGCAATGTGTTACCAAATCCATTTACAGTAAACCTGGGTAATTATGTAAGTCCACATTATGTGAAACTGTTCTGTGTAATAGTGTACCTGCATTTGTTACTGCTTGCCCCATACTGATCCAATGCTAATAGCTTGCGAGGTATGTACGTGCTGGTTCCACTTGAAACCATTGAATGTTCAGAACATCGAAGTTCTAATCATCGAGACCAGAACATCGATGTTCAGAACATCGAAGGTTCAAAGTAAACCACAAAAAAACAAATAAACAGTCAAAAACTATTTTATGCAGAGGGGCTTCACCCCATGCACCCCCCATGTGGGAGTTGTCCCCTCCACACCCCCCACTTTAATATTCCAACTCCAAGATCACACTACACTGAGGTAAGGGAAATCTCCTTACTGCTATATGCGGTAGCGCTAAACGGGAGATTTCCCGTACCCTACCTGCAATGCCAACACTCAGATGGCACACACACACACACACACACAACATGCAGGGCACCTTGCTGCCCTGCATATACACCTGAAACTTACCAGCTTTACTTACCTGGCACTTACACTTTCAACCTTCGATGTTCTGAACTTCGATGTTCTGGTCTCGATGATTAGAACTTCGATGTTCTGAACATTCTATGGTTTCAAGTGTAACCGTACGTGCTACATCAGTTATAGGAGAATTGTAGTCACTGTTCTCAAACCTGACGCTACACTCCTATACAGTATTTATTTCAGTGTACTGAGGGATATAATCTGTAATGTCAGTAATAGAATTTTTTTCTCTCTCCCCACCCCTTATCTTCATTTATTTATTACTGCTATTTATTATTATGATTTAATATTAAAATATTTTGATACACTAAATAGGCTTTGGAAAAATGTGTTTAATTATTGATATGTTTTGTTATGATTTAGTAATAACATATTTTGTTAAACTAACTATATATTGGAAAATGTGGCTTATTGTTATGTTTTATTATGATGCAATATTAACATATTTGTTAAATTAACTGTTTTGTTGGCCCTGTGGTTTACTTTTTACTGGCATGCTGTTACCATACTAACTGTTATGTTACTTAATTGCACATATTATATATTAATATGTAATTGGATGAGTAAATATGATGTCTGATTCTGTTAACACTAACATTGGTTTGCTTATTAATAACCTTAACTTATTGCTATACCTCATTTCCCACAGCATGTCAAGGTAGGGCAGTTTTAGCTGATCCCCCTACCTTGCCTCAACCGGCCGTGGCACTAGGTTCCAGCATGTTTGGGACCCAGACTGGTGGTGCCCCATCTGCTGCCCCTACACTACCTGTGGCATTGGGTAGTACCAGCCCAGAGAATGGGGCCCAGGCCCCTCTGGGAACTGTGGTGGAGGGGGTGTTGTCACCCATGCAGAGCTGTCAGTCTTGGTGTGCAGGACAGTCCACTGTGACTATGAACATTGCCTGCACCAGATTGGGGGCATGCTGGCCACCCTGGTGGGGCAGCCACATCCTGGTGCCCACCCTCCAATACAGCCATCCTCAAGGCAGTGATGGAGCAGTGCTGACAGTCCCATGGGTGGGGATGTGAGTCACACTGTTGCCATCTGGAGGCATGTGGAACTCAGACTCCACAACACCCTTACTATCCAAGGTGTTCACCCCACCATGGGTCACACACTAACCTTGTCTGCTGTCTTGTCTGTTTTGTCTGTTTGCAAATGCATCCTCACCTACATAACTTACCTGCCCTACATGTACCTATGTCCCTTCCCCAACAGTCGATTCTCTCACCTTAAAAAAAAAAAATGGGCACCTGTCCCAAAAAGAAAAAAAATATCGTCCCTTACATAGCTCTCCATTTCATATATGTGTCCACTGGACACACGCAATTCAGTCCAATTGGCTTGACAGTGAAATTATGTTGTCCTCACCCTTCTCTCTGGGGTTTGAGAATCCAAATTCATCTACAAATTCTGTCAAAGTGCACAGTTGTTGCTATACATGAGCTTGATAGCTATGTTTCTTTCCTACACCATTTCTGCAAGTCTCTCCCTATCTTTCACTATGTTTTTCCCTCTCCTTGCCCTCATTATACCACTTTCCTATCTCCTCATTTTGCTTTTCTTTATATTTTTTTATCATGGAGCTATGGGACACTTCAGATCTCTCACCTTTGCTCAGCTCAGCTAAATAGAGCTATAATGATTATATGTGTTTCTAACATTGTTCGACACATGTACAAAATAAACACCTCTGCCATGTTTCAAACCTGAGACCATCACACCTGCAGCTCACTACATTAACCCGCCATGCCACACAACTCGTACTTAAAACAGGTGGTTTAAACAAGACATAGTAATTGCCATTTACAGTCATTAGGCATGTTTCAGCAGAGCTGCGCACTGTGCAAACAAGAATAAAAAGTAATGGAAAAAATGGGAGTGTACCTTGGACTCTGGTGCAATAGTACAGCACTAGACAGCCAAAGAGATGATAATGGATGTAAGTGAGGCCTGTGATAGCAGGTAAATGTGCCCTTTTATCAGCAACATGTAGAAAGTCACCTGCTAAGGCAGTGATGGCAAAATACATATTTAACTGGGACTCTGCTGCAGAAATACATCCATATAAAGCCATGCACATAGTGATGGATGTAGTAAATGTATATCACAACCTGTAAGTGTCCACATAAATCTTGCAAATGCATCCACTATAGCAATGATTTAGTAGTTCAGTCTATTAAATGCCTTGTATACAGTACATTTTGCCACACACAGTCCTGGCTTCAAATCCAGTGTTGTGTTGCATTTCAGTTACATTATTGTGAAGACAGCAATGAATGAATGACTCATTCACTCATTATCTCCACAAAGCATTGCAAAGTAAATAACTGTGTTTCACTGCTGGAGGTCAGAGGCTTGCAGGTAGTGACACACACCACATATCCGTATAACATTACTATATGTCACATAGTATTCTGTTATTGACACAGTTGCCTAACATATGTACCTTAAACACATGCTGTAATTGGAGTGTCAGGGGTACTCTCACCCTGTCTCTGCCTCTACAACAGGACTGACACATCTGACACACATATTCCTAGAGCTTGTTGTTCTCCAAAGTGTTTACACTCATTGATTATGTCTATTACCTTCAGCAGCAGCTACAACCTGTGGTACACACAGATCTATGTAAAGGTTTTTGCTACAGACCAATCCTCTGCAAGGCTGTACTCTCCTCTCCAGAGTAATGTCCATCTCAACAGTTAAGAAAGGGCCCTGCTCTACATAAAGGCCTTATATATTGCACAGTGGTTACATGTCAATGACTAATGATACTGCAACTCAGCTGTTTTGGCTGCAATTAGCATATCAGAGTCACAGACTGGTTTAAGGGCAATTACCTGCTAATGAGCAGCATGTTAAGATGCAAGCACCTGGCTACGGACAAACATTTTGTATGAGACTTCCCTCACACAGAGCGCACTTTGTTTCACAGCAGTAGTAGCACATTTCACCAAAGGAGTACTACACTCCATCAGGTATGTAACTGTTTTTTGTGTACAACATGATGCAGATGGGAGGATAGAGGTATGGGGAATAGGGAGTACAGCAGTAAGCCTGTGTTACACTTGTGGTAATGGCATGTCATTGATACATTGCTGTTTTTCACATACACACATACAAGGGACATAAAATATATCAGGATTGCATTGTCTTTTGTCATTGTGGGACACTGGTGTTGCTGGACGTCCCAATATAGTGGTCATAATAGCACACTGCTATTTGTCTGGCACTGGTCTTATGATATATTATTGGGTGGTTAGTCTTAAGGAACACACCACAGTGGACCGGAGTGTTGGTTGCATGATCATACAGCAGAATCTCTCATGGCACACAGGGAACTATCTCAGTAATGATACTATCTCGGTTGTATCCACACATGTAGTATGTTGTCACACTGTGGAATATGAAATATGTGAGCAAGCACTGGATAGTGCCGACCATTTTGTTCTTGCTGTATCTGTACATAGTGGATATTCCTGTATTTGATCCTGTAATGCGTTTCCCTTTTGGTGTGCTTCAAGACTAATGTACTGCAGAAGGCATGCCCTCTTCTCAGATGTAAAGAATGAACTTATACCTCAAGGATTACTGCAGTATCATCACATCCTCCTATCCAGGGGGAAGCATCACAGGGAACAGCTGGCTGCATTGCAGGCAGACCTTATCTGGGATGCGAATGAGACTGGCCACCAGAACAGGACATATGACCAGGTTTGACACCAAGGTACAGACATCAGACATAGTGAATATTGCATGATGAAGGGCAGCTGATGTAGCCAGGGATTTTGCTGTCACCGGTGGAGGGCTTGCAACAGAACAACTACTCCCAGCCACTGAGGAATTCCTGGTGAACTTAGGGACACACGACAACTCTAAGGCATCCTTCACACTATACATCATGGAGGCGGGTGCCACAGTCTCCACAGCAGGGGATCATGCAGGTAAGCTTACTGTGATCACCACTGTAATACTATAGAAGTAATTCTGTCAGGCTGTACATACCTTTACGTGGGTGTCAGGTCTATGTGCTGTGGGAGGGATTTAGCCCAGTTGTACACTCATACTCAGAATGTCAGCATTGCATCAATTAACACAGTAGCTGCTGTACATGTGAGACATAAGCAGGTATTATCTTGTTGTGCTGCAACATGCGGTGGTACTGAACTTACCTCACCCTCACCTTTTTACAGGTCCGTCAGGAATTGTCCAAGGCCGTGGTAATGATTGTCTCAAGATTGATACTGTTTTGTTATGAAAGATACATATGCTATTAAGGGTGAGGGCCAAGATTATACGGTATGTACAGATAATGTTGTGTATAACCAGAATAGAATGTGTGTATATTCCAGTCTGGAACAGATACCTAAGTTTCCTACAGTAGGTAATCACAGGAGTGTAACTGAATGAGCAGAAACTCTTATACAGTTATAGTTCAGTGTGATAAGGCCTCCTGGCATACATGAGGCAATTAATCTGACATGCCTTGTACATACCAAAAGGTCGATGGTACATACCTTAGGCATTGCAACTTGTGTTTGTACATATTTATTAAGATAGGTGTACTGGGTTTTCTGTGCTGTGTTATCAGGTATAGTGTCATATTGCATACCTAAAAGGAACATTGTATGGGGCAAGTGTCACACGATTTACCTGACGTGCTAGTTGTAAAGGCCTTGAGTTGAATTGTATGTTGTTGTGAGGAAGTCTATTGTGCATGAATGTATAGGTGACAGGATGTGAGAGTGGTAATGCAGTTGTGGATCCTCATTATTATGACTCTTTTTGTATTTTCCATACATAATAGTGCAGGTAGTAATGTACTGCTTTTGTCTTGGCTTCCACAGGTGACCCGTGGGGTTGGGGTCTCTTCCCACACCACCTGATGTCAGTGTCTCTTTGGATTCTGCTAATGAGGGTGGCCACAGTGAAGAACAGGTGGGGTTGTTGGGGGCTGAATCTCTCCCAGAAGTTGACATCCCTCTTCTGCTCCCACTTCCACTGCACACAGTGGGTATACCCATACATATCCTCCCCACAGGCCTCATATATGGGACAGTCAGAGGCTGGAGACATCGAACAGGCTAGTGTGGCAGCTATGGCATCACTGAGAGTAGACACTTGCTATACACAGACAGCTGGTGAGGTTCCACACAAGCAGATTGACAGGGGTGCTCATAGGTGGAGTGCTGTCCATCCACCACCTGTTGAAGCTGTCACATCATGGGCCACTCAGTGCATGTTTTGGGTCATCATGGAGGTGCAGGCACATTCTGAATGGAACACCAGATGTATGCTTAAGGTTATGGATGCAGCACTGTCTGACATCTGTGATTGCCTCCACTGCACTCTGAACACTGTGGATTGCTTCATTGATGCAGTGGACAGATGGTGGGCTGAGACAGTGTCTGTCTTGGACTGCACATTGTGCTGGAACATGTGTTTGGAGTTGGGCATCAGGACATAGGTCAGCAACACCATCTGCTGAGATTCCACATGGCCATGCACAGTTACCAGCCCACAGTGGCAGTACATCCAGCACTACATAGGGGAGTGTGTTGTTCTCACCATGATGTGGCAGGTAATGGGCACGTGGTCCTGGCAGTTCAGTGAAGGACATGGTCCCAGCAGACAGCAGTTACCATCAGGTACTAGCACCATGTCTGACCTTGGGCATGGTGGTACCAGTTCAACTCCTGCTGGAGACAGTTCCTGTGTTCAGAGCTGGAGTTGGTGAACTGCCAAGTCTACCATGTATGGTCCACAGCTGCCCAACATATACATGTGTAGGGCTAGCACTGAGCTTGACTGTGTACATGCACACATGCACACAGCAGTGTCACATGCAGGTCACCTACAGACACAAATGGCACCTCTCCATGCCCCATCCAACCTGGTCCCCTTCCTGACTCACACACATGCTGTCAACTATATGAGCCAGCCTAGGCCTCCAGCATCTCCACACATCACTCTGTGCAAGTGATGATACATGTGACACATCCCTGTCATCCTTCTCATCAATGCATGGTATTGAAACTATTTGTCTGATGCACAGGGTGACTATAGTACTTGACATGTACTTGTGTAATGCATTATTGTTTTGCTTACCACTTGTGGTCACCAAAATATACTGTATGTTGGCATGTGTCATGAGTATGCAACATACTTTTATGGACCTTATGTTGTATGATGTTGCACTGGTGGCATTGTTACTTAATGACATGTATGTCACAGACCTGTGTATGTTTCTATTGCAGGAGTCTGAGGAGATAGCCTATGGACACACTGTGGCAGTGAAGTGGCACAGCATGGCATGGCAGCACAGCAGAAATATGACTTCAGCAAGGTACAGCAGTATACATGCATGGCTCCATATGCTCACATCTATATGACAGTCTAGGACAATGGCAGTGGCCAGAGTACTCATGCATTCATAATTTGTGATAAGGCCTGCTACAGGGAAAGGTGTGTCCTTGCTGGAGTGCATATGCTGCCTATCTGTAGGAAGCATAATAGATGGATGACTCTATATGACACACATAGGTGGTAATCCATTAAGTACAGAAGAAGCAATTACGGACCTGGGGACCCAAGTTGATAGCAATCTCTCATTTGACAACCACATGGCCAAAGTGGTTAGAAAAACATTTTATATAGCCCACCTAATCATGAAGGGATTCACATCTAGATCAGGGGAGGTCATCGTGCCTCTTTAGTCATCCCTCATCAGGCCCATAATTGAGTACAATGCCCCTTTTGGGATGTACCTTACCAGACACCTGCAGCAACTGGAAAGACCCCAAAAGTACCTCACCAAGAGGATCAAAGGGCTCAAACAGATGCCATATGCTGCCCGGTTAAAGAAACTCCAGCTCTACTCAGTGGCATATCGCCTGTTCAGAGGCGATCTGTGCCTGACGTATAAAGCCATGTCCAACCCGAAATTAATGGACATGCTGCACCTCAGAAAATCCAAATCCTATCGAGCTACATGCTCGAGAGACCTGAACCTCAGTACTGAAATAAATAGGGCATGCTGGAGGGACAGATTCATTACCCAGAGGCTCCCTTCACTCTGGAATAAAATCCCAGTCCAGGTTAAGCAGAGTCCCTCATTGACTCTTTTCAAGAGGAATCTTGATGAGTGGATGGGAGATCGGAGGTTTACCCCGGGTATGACTTCTGTGTCACTGTTAGACAGAGGCACAGTATACTTAACCTCAAAAAAAGGGCATAGCAAAATTAATTTAAAATGGGTGGCGAAAGCCAAACACATTCTGGCTAGGCTTATAAATGCCCTAGGGCAGATAGCCTAGTATGAACCTATGAACCTATGAACCTATGACTCACTGTAAGGACATTAACTTACTATGTGACATTAGTACTACATGCTTGTGTGAAACATTTGCCTAGCAGACATAAACACACCTTTAAACAGACTCTGCGTAATGGTACACAGAGAACCTCAGTGCACCTCAGCACATGCTATCTGTTTGATTTGTTGGGTGGCCATCATCTCAATACACAGCATCTGCCTGAGTCCTTCTTGGACTGGGGCAATATGTACTGGTCTAGTACTGAGGGGTATACAGATGTCTCTGATTGTAAGGGCTGTATGGCCATTATGCTAGCTACATTTACATGTGCTATAGCCCCATAACATGATGTATACTGCTGTAACAGCCTCACACACAAACATGGTCACATTCAGGCTAGCACCACTTCCACTCATTGCATACAGGACACACCAAGGCACACACATACTGCAAGTTGGCTCTTTGTAGATGAGAATACTTACCTCTGTATTGGTATACAGTACACATTACAGAACATGATGCATGCAGCACATCTCACATCTGCTAGCACTATCATATAATGTTTGTTGATATAAGCAGGCCTTCTTGTGATCAGTCATTTTGAGGGGGCACATCTCCTGCTACAAATAAAATAATGCAAAAACCTACCTATGTCTACTTTATATATGGCATATATGTATGCCATATGATTATACACAAGCACCATGTTGGGTAGAGTGGGATTGGAACCCATACATATTTAAGTTTATACACTACAGATCACACTACTTACTGCTCATGCCACAGCTTAAGTCTTGCTACTACACTATTAGCTTGTTGTCTTAAGGTGGCTGAAATCATCAGGCTTTGTAGAATAGGGCAGTGTGGAAGCCAGTAGCAAGTTATAGGCCCAAAAAGTGCATAACCATATTTGCTGACACACACACACACACACACACACACACACACACACACACACACACACACACACACACACACACACACACAAACACACACACACACAGGTGCACATGCACCAAGTGACCTGGAGTGAGAGTAGAACCCTACCTATCTAGTATGACACACTACAGATCACAGTAACCCCTACCTATCTTGGCATTACACACTATAGATCACAGTATTTATTGCATATGCCACAGCTTAAGTCTTGCTACAACACTGGCAGCTGGTAATCTTAAGGTTGCTGACATCATCAGCCCTTGGAGAATAGGGAAGCGTGGAAGCCAGCAGCAAGTTACAGGCCCAAAAAGTGCATAACCATTGCAGGTGGATAGCCCATGAAGACATGCCCATTGTTCTGCAGGTGGATAGCTCATGAGGACAGGTCCATTGTTTTGCAGGAGTATACACAAACACACAGAGACACACACACACACACACACACACACACACACACACACACACACACACACACACACACACGTGCACCAAGTAGCCTGGAGCTTGATTAGAACCCCTACCTATCGAGTATTACACACTATAGATCACAGTATTTGTCACATGTGCCACAGCTTATGTCTTGCTCCTACACTGTCAGCTGGAAGTCTTAAGGTGGCTGACATCAACAGGCCTTGTAGAATATGGCAGTGTGGAAGCCAGCAGCAAGTTACGGGCCTAAAAAGTGTATAATCATTGCAGGTGGGTAGCCTATGAGGGCATGTCCATTGTTTTGCAGGACAGGAGTATACACACACACACACACACACACACACACACACACACACACACACACACACACACACACACACACACACACACACACACACACACACACACACACACACACACACACGTGCACCAAGTAGACTGGAGTGAGATTAGAACCCCCAACTATCTAATATTGCACACTATAGATCACAGTATTTCTTGCACATGCCATGGCTTACATCTTTACTACTGCACTGTTAGCTGGTAGTCTTCAAGTGGCTGACATCTTTAGGTCTTATAGAATAGGGCAGTGTGGAAGTCAGCAGTAAGATATGAGCCCAAAAAGTCTATAACCATTGCAGGTGGATAGCCCACAAGGGCATGCCCATTATTCTGCAGGGGTATACACATACGCACACACCAAGTGGGCTACAGTGAGATTGAAACCCCTACCTATATAGGCTTATATACTACAGATCTCAGTACTTATCACATGTCACAGGTTAAGTCTGTTGTATGTGTGATTGCAGGCACACTACTTCTGCATTACACAAACTAGGCTTGAGTTGACCAGCATCTATGGCCTGCAGAGTGATATTGGTTCATACTGTTATCTGCATGTGGTATCCTTGCAGGGAGATAACTGATGTTATCCTAGCTATGTGTGTACAGTTACCAGTATAGCCATACGTGGCTGCTTGCAGTTAGATAGGTAACACTGTGGGCATGGACAATGTGCCCTGTCCATATGTGCATTGACACCATTATACAGTTCATCACCTGCTTACCTCTGTCTGTCTACATGGTGACATCCAGCAGGAATAGGGGCCTCTAGGTAAGTGGATTATGTACTGTTGTGTCCTTATTTTTGGATCCTTTGAGCAACATTATGGCTGTGTGATAGTGCAGTTTACTCACCATTATTAGTGTATGCCAGACAATGTAGACATCCACGCATATTTCTGTATATAAAAGGAATGTTTATATAAATGTAGCTGTGTGTGTGTTTGTATATGATATGTGTATGTGTTCGGTAGATATATGGGGGAATCTATGTATCATTTTAAAATATATATATATATATATATATATATATATATATATATATATATATATATATATATATATATATATATATATATATATATATATATATATCTATCTGACACTACATAGTGATGGATATACTATGCATATGAGAGAGAGAAACTGACAGACAGATATGTATACGTATATGTCTGTATGTACAGACATTTATACATAACAGGTCATTTCAATGAAGGGCCAATAGAATTGCTCTAATTTTTACTAAGTGTATGGACATGTCCAGTGGGACTGTCAGTACCTGTAATGTGACCCCAGGCCACAACTACCTGTATTTCATTCTGGGATTTTGTATGTTACAGACATTAACATCTGCCCCTGTTTCTGCAGTACTGCACTTGACACAAAATGTCCACAGCATTCCCCAGCTGTCTGCTGTACTACATATGTGGCTGAGGTTGGTAATGTTACGCCAAAAACAGACTGACAGTCTGCATACCTCTCAACTGTCCTGATTTTCACAGAATGTCTACAGTTTTGCCTCATAAGTTTGGTTTATTCCTCACACGTTTGTGGTCTTCTGGTGCTTTATTGAATGTTGACATCAATACATTCTACTAACTACAGACAAACAATTGTGTGTCAGACTGTATATCCATTGGAATATATGTATTACTGCAACACCTTTACTTCGAGCAAGATTTATGTGACCAATATTTAAACTCTGTTCTTATGTTTGGGCCTTTGTTCCCCCCAATCTTTATGGCTTTGTCCAGATTTCTTGTACTGAGAGGTTGGGAGGTATGACATTCTGTAAAAACACCAACATACTGCTACCTCACATGCAAAAATGAGTAATTCCAGATTACAGCCAACAATACCATCACACATTCTAGCTTCCCTAGTCCACTGAGACACACAGTTCACTAGACAGAGAGGGTCATCCATCACACAATCAACAGCATACATATGTATATTGTTATCCTGCATGAAGAGAGACATACAATGTGTAATTGCTATCTATGTTACTGCCCTCAAATTGCCCGGTCAACTGCTATACCATAGCTGATTTTCTGTTAAAATGGTTATATTGGTACACTGCTGTATTGGGGTTGGGGTATCAACAGATCATGATCAGCTTGGGTAGACAGTAGTCAAAATATCATGCATGTCCACTTTTTAACATCTCCCTTGCCTGATGTAATGAATATTTCAACCATGAGGCCTAGTGAATATTAAGGAACACATACTACTGGACTGGGTATCAGATGTCCCATTTGGATGTTAACTCTGACCAGATAGCCACTATAGTTTCTTGAATAACAGCAGCAGATCCATACATACGATACCTTATTATAGTAATCCTTACAGTTAGTGTATAGGTTAGAAACTTAGCTTGAGAATGCAGCGGTTAACAGAACTGAAGTTCAGGGATGACTTTGTGTAATGCAAGTGTTACACTGCCAATACATGGATAGGTACAGGTTGTGTGGGTTGCCTTTCATCAGCTATTTTATTATACGTATGTGACTGGGAGGAAGGTGTCCATCCCTGGGGCCCTAGGTTGTCAGTGTATGTGCTATGCATTGTCTCTTAGCCAATGCCAGGGAATACCTGGCATGCCTACATCTACCTACTGGGACATCATTGGGGTCTCCTCCTCTGAGTCATCCTGTGAGTGTAGCTGTGGTGATCTAGGCACCGGTGGGGGGACTGTGTATCCCTTCCCTATGCTTATCCTGCCACAGCTGCTTCTGCAGGATCATACACTTTAGCATGGAACATACTGTGAACATATGTGCACATGTGGCTGGAGAGTACTACAGAGATCCAAGATATATTGAGGCACCAGAACCATAACTTCAGCAACCCAGACACATGCTCTGTGTTGTTCCTGGTTTGTGTGTGTACCTCATTATGGTGTTCTTTCATGGGTGTGCTTGCATTTCTGATGGATGTCATCATCCATGGTTCTAGTGCATAGCCAGCATCCCCCACTAAATGGCAATGTGGGATGTCCCCTCTAGCAAACATCTGGTACAGCTGTGATGTGTGCCATATATGGGAGTCATGATAGCTGCCAGGGCTGCCAGCCACACATTCATGATAATGTCCTGGGCATTGCACATGACCTGGCAGTTGATGGAGTGGTACCCTTTGCGGTTAACATAGATTATACCCTCCTCACTGGATGGTGCCTTGATGTCTACATGAGTGCAATCTATGGTACCCAGTTCCTCAGGGTAGTCTGCTACATAGTAGAATAGTTGCATATTGCATGCCCTTGCCTTAGGGGTGAAGGGAAAAGAAATGGGTTCACTGGCATGAGGTAGCATGGCATGCAGAAACTGGTGGAGTTCCCTGGGTGCTGATGCCTGTGAGACCCCCATCATGTCCCGAGTTTATCTTTGGAAGGTACCTGTGGCTATTATCCTAATGGCTACCCATGCCTTTGTTTCCACTGGGATAGGTTCCCCTCTGTTGGCTCTGGGCCTGAGATGAGTGTGGCAGAGCTCAGTGAGATCTTGCAGTATGTCCCTGTTCACCCTGTACAATCTCTGGCTCATGTAGCTCCTGGAAGGTTACCCTGGGCCTGGACACTCTCCTCCTTCTCTGCCTAGGCCTATTTTCAGCAGCAACAGCAGCAGCAGCATTGACTTCAGCATCTAACACATACAAATGTAGCAGACCTGCAGCAGCTCCTTGCATTCTTTCAGTTAAAATTCCCAAGTCTGTACTCCAATGGTGTAGAGTATGGGAGAAAATCAGATTGTATGATGTATGCATAGTTTAAAGTGCTCTACTGCAGGTGCATGATTGGCTACCTATGATGTAGTGCACCTGCTTAATATATCACTGACATCATTTAATGGCCCTAGTTGAAGATAAGGAAGGATAAACACTAATTAGTACATCACTGGCCTTTTAGATACTCTGAGTACTGGGGTGCACAGCCCCAATAGCCCGTAGGTAAACACTGCTTAGCAGTCAGTGCACCTCCCCAACTTCCATGCTCAGCACAGTGGCACACCGCGAAAACATGCAGAAACACTTGCTCCATAGTAAACAAAGCTTAGACGTGAGTGCATCCTCCCCAAACTTCCATGCTCAACACAGCGGTACACCGTGCTGACACATCAAAACACATGCACCATAGGTAAAGAAAGCTTAGACATCAGTGGACAAACCCCCCAGAATTCCATGCTCAGCATGGTGGCATGACATGCAAACAGGTGCTGCTAAGCTCCAATCAACTTAGAAGTAATTGGAGACACCATCTCTTGATGTCAGCTACCTCCTCTGTGGACACCAACACGGTTCTCTGCCTACACAGAGGGGATATGCTGACATGGTTACCCCAGTTTGGTGTTCAGTCTCTTCCCCTCATTTGCATAGGGATCCATGCTCACAACTTGGATACTACATGCTTCCAAGCCCTACCACATTTGCAACAGCACCAATGCACCATTGTAGATACTGCACACAGGGTCCTGGTATACATTTCTGTCTCAGGATATTCATATTTAATTTTTCCAGTTTTTTTTATAAGACATATTTGCACATTGCAGAGCACCATGCAAACATGCTAAGATTACTAAACAAAAATAATTCATTTTAATATATTTACTATAACATTTGGAACCCAAAGCGGATAGTTTTGCTCATATCTGTGCGTGCTATGCCATTGCTGTATATCTACCTATGTTTTTACAACTTGTTTAGTCTGTCTACAGTCTTGTACACAGAATATTTCCCTGTACACTGTAGACACTGACACATGGTCTGCAAAGCTGCCTATTTGCTTGCTGGTTACTCTACCTGTCTCATTTTTATGAGACTCACTTGCTTATGAGGTGATTTTCATGCCAAGGAAGTTTCCATGTTGACATGCTCGTGCACGCCACTCAGCAGCGCTTAATGAATCTGAAAATGCCCGTGTCTGTGCCTACATGGTAAAAAAAATGTAGGCTTTATTAAATTCCCCCCAGTTTTATTTATTTGACTATTTCACAACTAACGATACTTCTAGGCATAGATAGCTATTTTTGATATAAAGGAAAAATTTTACAGTGAAACAGTATGAATTGAAAGCCAGAGAAAATGTGATATTTTGTTACAAAGTGACAATTTCCTGATAGATCGCGACAATGCAAGGTGTCTATAATACACACTCAGTTTAAAGAACACCATTGCACATAAAAATAAAAAAAATAAATTAAAATGGAGAGAGCCTTTTATACTTAACATAACCACTCTGTTAAAGAGCTTATTTATGTTTATACATTTTACATATGTACATACATACAAATATTTCAGGCATGAGCAATAATGCCCTTCTAGCCTGCAAAGCTGTAGCTGCAGTTTGACCTCATATCCATTTGTGATATTTTTTTCAACTATCATCTTGCTTTAATTCCACTTCTGCATTTTGCCAAACTGTTTAACATTCTTTCAAAAAGTGATATAATTATTTGTTCTATTTATAATTTTCTGTTTGTGTCTTGCACCATGGAGCTCAGGATGTGACTCAAAAGGGGTCTGTCAGCCGCCCACTTACATGGCTATCAAACTGAAATTAATAAGTAAACAAACAAGTAAACAAACAGCTGAATAAAGAAATAATGGGAATAAATTAAATGCTTTCATACAGAGGTTAAGTTTAATTCATGGTACATTGGAGAGTACAGTACACATCTATTTGTTGTTTTATTACTTACTAAAATACACAATTAAATGTTTGGTTACAGGTACCATGTTATGTGTGTATATAGTTGGTACGCTTACAGGACATAAAACACAGCAGAGAGTATTCATAGAGGAAAATTAGCACAGTCGCAGTAAATGTAATGCAAGGCATGTGCAATTCAAAGATATCTGTAGTACAATCACAGCAGTATGAAAATTGGTGAGGTCGGTAGTACATACTAATGACCATATAATGATATTCAAATGAGATGGATTGTAGTAATACATTCATCAATAGACTGATGTTTTTGTCTGTATATATATATATTCTATATGCAGAACAGACATTTGTAAGATACTTAGCAATTATATATTAGGTTGATAAGTTCTTAGGTATATACTAGGCATGCAGTTCAAAAGGCTATTGAGAAGCATAGCCATATAAGCCCGAGCAATGTCAAGTGAGTCAAGCCCCATGGTCAAGAAGCAACATGCTATATACCCAAAGAGGATTTATGATTTCCCGGGTATTCATCCAGAATATTACTGAATACAGACCACGTGTAGTTTTGCTTGACATGCATAGGAATTTTATTCAATAAGTATAGGATTCCTTGGGATAGAAATCTGTTGTGACAGCCATGTTCTATTTCTGTGTCTATAATATATTGCAGTCTTTGTTGCGGGGTGTTTATGGTGGTGTGTGTTTTGCATAGTTGTAAGACATAAAGCAGGGTAGAATGGGCCATGTACCCTACGGATGGAGAGCACTGTGTCTGCTGAAGAATGGCATGCGGAACGGAAATGCACATATCAACAATGCCATTTGAACAGTTGATGTAAGTATCATCATGCATAGTAGGGAACAATAAGGATTGTGGAAGGGTGTACAGCTCAGCAAATTGTGCAGCATCAGGGTAAATATCATAATTTGGGCTTTAACACACATTTTACGTTATACCTTTGGTACCACAATACATTGCAGGTGATGTTGGCATGTTCCAGAAGGTGATATATAAGACAGGTATTTCCATTCACATGGAAGAGCACCAGCAAGGTACCAGGCAATCCAACATGCAAGAAGCTCCACTCAACAAAAGGTTTGTTGGAAGGTGCAATGTGTGTCTTACGGGTAACATCCAGATTCTGCAAATAAAAGACAATGCTAGACATATTAGAAAAGGTTATTTTTCAGCTATCTTTCATAAGCGTTGGACTTCTATCTTCTAATTTCTTGATGTTCTCTGACGATGTCCTTGCCCACTACACATGAGAAGCTGCAGCTATGCTAAATCAGTGTGGAATCTAATTGAGCATAGTGTGTATGTTTGGGGTCCAACCTTCATCACTCCATTGTTTTCTTCAATATACCCTCACCTGAAGCTGGGTAAGCAGGGTACCCTTCTCATGGCTGAAAACTGCCCCACTTAAGTACCAACCTATGCTGAAACTGTGTGAGTAGACTTCTGTGTTGGAGGCATAGTGTTTGGCAATGCTGTAGGCATTGTACTTCATTCCATTCTGTGGCCCCTGGGGCTAGAGCCACCCACTGGTTCTTCACCTCTTGATCAGTCATAGGTTGAGCCTACTTATCATTAGAATATTCTTATTCTGACCAACTAAATGCTCCACATAGAACTGATAAACAACAGTCTATGAAAAACAATCTCTTGTATTACTGGATATCATTTGAAGTTTGTCCCATAAGACTTGCACTGTCTCCCCACGGCTTTGTGCAGCAGCTGATAGCTTGCCAGTTGTAATGCTGCCTTCAACTTGTTTTAATCATCCTCTAACAGATCAGGGTGTGTGCCCTCAATTGTTTTACTGCTATGAGCCATACAATTGGACAACCTTGCACCTTCCTACTCTCTCTAAAGTGCTGTAGTACCCTTTTGTAAGCCACCTAATTAGCTGTGCTGAGGGTGTTGCTTATTATCGCTAGTCTCATATGTCCACAGATAGTGCAAATTAATTTGTACCCACACTGCTACTGGTGCAGTTTCCAGAGCCACTCTCTTGAACTGAGCCCACTGTGAAAGCAACATAGTGTAAAATGTCCAATTATTCTCCACCTCACCCTTTTTGTTGATTGCTCCCTCCCTGAACTATACATATGTTGTCCAATTTTGAGTTGGGAGTAACTTGTTTGCCTTCTGTTTGTATATCCAGGAAGAACTCCAACTCTGTAATGACAAATTAATGTCTACATGTAATTACTCTTGGCCACCTGCTGCTGAGCTTTCTTCTTCCTAAGTACCTGTCCCCACCAAATTCTTAGGGATATAGCAACAGTTATCCTGAAAAAAATGCAGTGCAGACTGAGAGTATGCCAACAGTCAAGTAAGATTAAGATCTCTAAAAATTTAGATGACTGAAGGCAAGAATACCCTTGTTACTTGAGTCTCACTTGTAACAGTCTTTTCAACTGGCATATAACAAATGGAAGGGACTGTTACTTGTCAAACTAGCAATAAAGGATCAGAAGGATCACAGATGCTGTTAGGAGCAGCTATACTGTCACCTTAGTCAAAATACCTCCTGCATGCCAGTGTACGAGTGTGTGCATGCATATCTGTATACATCCACCAACACACATATAGGTATGTATACATCTGTATACATAAACAGAGACACACACAAATACAGAGACAGATTTATATAGACTCAAATATATATGTGTTTTATATATATATATATATATATATATATATATATATATATATATATATACATATAAATATATGTTGGTCTATAAAGACATAAAGATATACAGAAAATACATTTTAAACAATTAAGGTATATATATATATATATATATATATATATATATATATATATATATATATATATATATATATATATATATATATGTATATGTATATGTGTGTGTGTGTGTGATAAACACATAATGACACATGCATTTATTTTAATTATGTATTTCCATCTTGATAATGGGGTAAGTGGTCTAGTCAACACAGCTATCTCAGTCACAAAAGAGGCAAGTTTGAGAAAAATTATGAGAATTCCAGTATTAACAGTGAAGTATACACCACTAAAACAATTATGAGTACTGCATACAGAGTTTTAATAAAATACATGCATTATCACATATCCAGCATATACAAATTTGACGGGCATTCAAGAATGCTTTGAATTGCAAGCCACTCAGTAAGACATAGCAAGGCTGTGGTTTTACAAGCACATGAATGTAAACTTAGATTATATTTTGCATGCATACCTGAGCACATGGATAGGAAAATATGGGGAAATATAGAGACTACATTTGCCTCAACTTTCAAATGGTAACCAGTGTAACTCTACTGGGGTCAAATACTCAGGAAAGGAGTGAAAGTTCCAAACATTTTACCACAATGCAAGGACAAAAAATAAAATAAATTCAGTTGGATGGAATCAGTATTGTACAGTTACTGTGTGATTTCTGAAGGGTGTCTGCTAATGGGAAAATATTTTAGTACAGTAACAAAATTAAATTTCAAAGTTTTCTGCATAGTTGTCTGACATTTTTATTGAAATATTATAAGATTTTATTCTTCTAGAATATCAAGACATTTAGTACTCCATGGGTTTGTTTCCAAGATGCATGTATGCAACTGTCCAAAGCAATGCTGCCCTGTGAAATGAGGGAAACTGGTTATAAATATATTTCTGACCATATGAAAAGTAAGTACCAGTGAAGGGAAAATAAAGCAAGTAGCAAAAAGCATTTAACAAAAACAAAAGAAAATACAATTGCCTAGGCTGGGATGATCATTCTACTAGTTTTTACAAAAAGCAAGCACATATTAAAGAAGATGTAATTTCACTGCTGCAAAGGTTGCAGATCTGAATGAGACTAGGTAGCACCTCTGGCTGAGGCTAAACCCATCATTCACCTAATCTAATAGGCTATGGGTGAGGGAAGGAATATACAAAAGGATAATCTGTAAACTCTTCACACTTCCTACAATAACCCTCCCCCACTGAAGTTTGTGAAATCTGACCTGCTGCATGCTAACAAGCTTTTCTGAAAACCCTGACTCTATGTGAACACATGACTTTATTTTTTATTTGTATTTTTATTTTACATTTGTTTACCGGGAAAGTCCGACTGGAACATGGTCCATTTACAGCAGAGGCCCGGGGAGAAAAGCTCCATAACATGACAGTACAAATACAGCAAATGACAAAAAAATTTCTGTACAGAGGCATATATACAATCAGAGCTCCATGTCTTTATATGACAACACATAATCCATGAATGACAGAATATTTCAATACAGTGGCATATATACAATCAATGAGATTTTTTTGTACCTTAGTTTGATTTGAACAAGCTTGGTATATGGATAGCAAAACTTTAAATTCCCTGTTGGTAGTACAAAGCATAAAAATAAAGGAATGGAATCTGGAAAATAATGCTATTTGGATGATATGTCATAGAGTGAGAAATAGTTTGTAGGATAGTAGTTCCTAATAGGGAGTATTTGAGTGGTACAGAATAGCTGAGGTAAGCAGTGTGGAGATGAGGTGTGGCAAGTTAGGAGGAGAGCAGAAAAGATTTTATGTGATACAGGGACAGAGCCATGATTGCAAGAGGTGTGACTTTAGTGATGTCTTGAAAAGTGAGATGGATGGTGCAGAGGAGATACTTTGGGGGAGGTTATTCCATTCCCTAGCAATGGTGTGAGAGAACAGACTTTTCCCTGCAGTGTTATTGGCTTTAGTTATACAGAGCAGGGATTTGTTGGATGAGCGTAGAGGGCAATTTGCAGAATATTGGTTTAGAAGTTGGTTAAGGGCTGGAGTTTTCTGAGGGTTCGTTATTATGTTGAAGGTGAGGACTAATTGGTGATATGTAATTAGCTGAGGGAGTTCTAACCACTGTAGTTGCTTCAGGGCAAGACAGTGATCACTTCCAAAAGTGGAGTTGTTAGGAAATTTTGCAATTTTATTGTAACATGACTCTAGTTTGTTTAGGTCTGTTTTCCCTCATATGAATTAGGATTTGTGATGCATACATTAGGGTAGACAAGAGGTTGGTTTGGGCTAAGGAGATTCTAGCTTGGTCTGATAGGAACTGTTTGTGTTTGTATAGGCTTCCTAGTTTCTTATGTACCTTTGTGATGGTTTGTGAGATATGGACATTAAAGATTAAATTGTTATCTATTTCAACCCTGAGCAGCTTAGTGTGACTAGAGGGGGAGATTGTTGTCCCGTTTTTGGAGGTGATAGTGAAGGTAGGAGGTGAGGATTTGGATTTACTGGGGGTAAAAAGGAGTAATTTGGTCTTGTTGGGGTTTAGAATGAGTTGGATATCGGTAATCCATTGTTCCATGGAGCAGAAGGATTCTTGTATAAGCTTTTGAAGAGTGGTTATGGATGGGGCTGAGCAGATTAGGGTGGAGTTGTCTTAAATGTTGAATTAAAATGTAAATAAAGTCCTCTAGCAAGCAATTGATTTTAAAAGCGAGATAATGCCCCCTTAAATGTTTGATACAAAAACATCTATCAAAACATCTCAACAATCTTTTATGATTATAGCACACATTACTGACACCCAGTGCATTGAAAAAAGAAACTAATTTCCTTTTTCAATGTACTATCCATACCCTACCAACTATCTCAACTAAGGAAAGAAATTTAGTCTTCTTATTTTATTTTAAGGAAGAAGTAAGTTGTGCCCAAGATTTAAGATTCAAAGCTGACAAAAATAGCAGTTCCTGGAAAAAAAAAAAAAGCTAAGAAGAATGATGCTTGCAAAGATATATAAATAGTTCCTGCCTCTGCACCCCCTCCCTCCAAAAAAAAAATATATAGCCACCTCTTTTTCACCCTTCTGGGGAAAGAACAAATGACCACAATCTTACATTTCAAACTGTTGTAGTCTTACATATACAGGTCATGTCTCCTCGTCCTTAACCCCAGAAATCAGCCCATCTTCTGGGTACCCATCTGATGCAGACTGGGATAAAACTAAACAAATAAAATGCCACAGTAACACATTTCAAGTTGATGCTGTCATATGTATATACACAGCATGTCTCCTTACCCCATCGCTAAAAGATAGTCATTTGTATACATTTCTGATATCGGATTATGAGTAAAATTGCATTTAGACAGTGTGGTGCCTCCAGACCACATATAGAAAACTTTTATGTAAACCCCTGTGATCTGATTATGAAGAAAAAAATCAGTAATGACCACATTGTCCTCAGCTCCCACACAAGTATAGCAACCTGCTGTACACACCTCTGAGCAGGGCATAGGACAGAGACTTGAAAATGGGACCCCATATAATGCCTGTGTCAAAATCCTCATTTGTGGTGTAAGGATTGCTACCCCATCAGAAGCTTTGAGAGTCTTCCTGCTATGTGATGCATTTTCAGTTTTATTTTTAAAGATAAGTCCCAGGATTTAATAAACTCTGTGTAGGCACCATGAAGAACCTATCCGGAATGTATCTGTGTATACAGCCATGGTTCTCCATCGGCAGTGCACCATACCCTCTCAACCTTCCATCTCTAAAATGAGGAGCACTAGCCCTCATAATGTGGAACAAATGGACAAAATGTGGAACACACACTAACAGCTTACTAACAAATTCAACTAGGAAGGTCATAGGATAGTTAAAATATACTAGTTTTACTTATAAAAAGATCCTTTAATTAATTAATATGATTAATTTCTATTTACCATGAATATCAGTTAAAAAATTCCTAACACTGAATGTGTGACATACCCTTTCAATGTGGAACTTTGAGGAACATGAGCTTTATAAGACACTAAATGAGGTACACTTGAGAGGTATGCATGCATATTAATGATGACACACTGCCAAGGAAGAGCATGGGAAAAGGGATATTGAATCAGTGTAAGGAGATGTGTAGAGGCTATGCATGGTTGTGGATGCCTGGTCAGATGTTATGGACAAGGTGAGGCTCCCTGTAATGCACCTCACCACTGTTGAAATGCTGTGAATTGTGTTGAATGTGTAATGTGTAAGTTATATGGTGTTATTTTTATTTTTTTATTTTTTTCCTGCATGTTTGCATGGCATAGCATGGGGCGCAGCAATTCTCAGCTGCACTTACATATAGCCAACTGACACCTGCTACAAATGTAAAAGTAGAAACTGGATATAATCAGTTATCATAATTATGTTATTTTCCTATTGTAATTTTTTTATTTTTGTAATTGCCATTTGTGCAGCACAGCATGGAGTCCCGCAGAGACCAGCACCACTTATACAGACATAGCTGACACCTGCCAGACATCTAAAAATAGAAACCGGATATAAATATTTATTTATTTATTTATTGGTTTGTTTAAGCATGTTTGCATGCTGCGGTGTGGTGTTCAACAATGCTAACAGATAGCCTAGTAGTATATGTGAAGGTATAATAGTTTTCATAGTATCCAAGTAGCTAAGTGGGTAGAGTTATGGCCTTATGTGTAGTAGGTCCTGGGTTCACATCCATAGCAGGCAGAACATGTCTGTAATTTAATGTACAATTTCTGTTTAATGTAATAACAAAATTGTGAAATATCGCACTGCTGTACTCTGCTAAGCTTTGTTCAAACATGAGAAGCCCTGCATAAACATGCTAATGGTTGCCAATTTTTGAGCTGTGCGAAGCTTCGCTAAAACCACCGTTGTGCGAATTTTCATGCTGCTCATCTCTGCTTAGATGGTTTGCGCGCTGCTAAGTGATGCTGCACTTTTTTGAATGTTGTTTAGTGACATGTAAGGGCAGGAAAACAGACTATATTAAGTGCAATAAGTGGGAATTCTACAACAGTTGCTGGTGTCTGATCAACTGGTGATATGGCAAGTGGTGCTGGTGAATGTGTGTGAGTTTTTCAGCACAGAAGAGGGGTATTCAGGAGTCCAGGGTCATGGTTGGGCTCCTGGTAAAAAAAAACATGAATGTAGGCTGCTGCAGGGCAGTTTTCAGGGCTCGGAGTGTAAGGCGGAGGCTTGGGACTGGTTGACCAGGGAACTCATCAGTGTTACTGGTATCCCCCATACAGGTGAACAGTGTCATCACCATTATGATAACCTAAAGAGGAAAAAGAGGGGAACCTTGAACACCTGGTTCCAAGAAGCTCGAGCAGGGAATGCCTCACAAATATGTAAGTAATTTTTCCCATTTTACCAATAAGCAAAACGAATATGCATAATGGTGTGGCTCTCTCCCAACAGCTGCAGCTGAGAGGGCTCGTAATGTCAAGTCCCATGCCGGGTGCCTGGCTAGGTTGCACCGTGAGTGTAGTATGTACAGATGTATTATGTTAACTGTAGTGCAATAAGCAAGAAAGAGTAAAGCATTTACTGCAATAAAGTATACACAAGAAAAACTGTAGTGTAATAAATGGGCACGTACAACTGTATTGCAATAAATAATAAACAATACCAATAACAGTAAGCAAAATGATGTACAGCAGGATTGTGTTGTCATAACCATTGCAATAGAGCTGTATGCAGTGATTGTCTATGGTAAGGTTGCTGCAGTCAAGTGTAACACTGTAATAGCTGTAGAATGCAAAACTAATGGCCTGCAAACTGTATTGTATAAGAATATTACATGACATGTCTCCAAAACAATATCAATCACATAATGGTCTCTGTTCCTTCTACTTCAGGTAATAAAGGTATATGGGTGAGATAGCCCACTCCATGGGCAGATATAGTATGTGGATTTCACAGATATTTTAAAGCAATACCAATAAAAAGTGTTCACCAGCATTGTTGATTCTAAAATAAAGCTGTATTAATATATGCAGAACAGTTGTATTCCATGCATGTGTGTTCTACAGTCACACAGTAATAGTTCTAGAATGCAAGAAAAATGTCCTGTAACTTGTATTGCTCAGCTCATAGCATGGTTCCAGGTTATCTCTAGGTCAGTGTCAGTCACTCAGTTGTTACCAGTGACTCAGTAACTCAGTCTGTTAAATGCCATGTACACGGTACATGTTTCCACACACAGTCCTGAGTTCAAATCCAGTGGCATGTAGCACTAAATTTTCAGTATCAGTCACATAATGCTCACATTTCTCTTTCCCCAAGAACAAAAGGTATATAGGTGAGGTAGCCCATATTATGAGCAGGTATTGTGTTTAGATTTCACAGAAGTTTAAAATCTATAGCAAGAAAGTGTTCAGCAGCATTGTTGATTCATAAATAAATCTGTTTATCTGCATTCCTTGCATGTCTGTACTAAGTTGCTGCAGTCAATTATTACATTATTAGCAGATGTCCACTGTAGTCACAGCTACTGGGTTCTATCCCCATGCGTCCCAGCTAAGCCATTCTCATAATATAATTAAAACTGCCTAATCCATCTATCACAGGATTACCAGATAAAGACTACCTGGAATGCAATGTATTACTGAATCCGATTACAGAACATCTTGGTAATTATATAAGTCCACATTATGTGAAACTGCTCTCTGCAGTTGTGTACCTGCATTTGTCATTACTTGGCCCATGCTGACTCATGCTAACAGCTTGAGAAGTATGTATGTGCTACATCAGCTATAGGAGAATTGTAGTCACTGTACCAAAACTGACACCTGTAGAGTAGTTATTATCAGTGTTTTCAGGGATATAATCTGCAATGCCACTAATGCAATAATTTTCTCTCTCTCCACCCCTTATCTTCATTTGTTTATTATTGTTATTTATTAATATGATTTAATATTAACATATGTTGTTAAACTAATGATATATTTTCAAAATGCCATGTAATATTCTTATGTGTTATTATGATTCATTATTAGCATACTTTGTTAAACTATTTTGTTGCCCTTATGGCTTACTTCTTACTGGCATGCTGTTGCCATACTGACTGTTATGTTATTTACTGTTGTGCTATGCATACTATATATTAATATGTATTTGCATGAATTAAAATGATGTTCCATTCCATTAATACTAACAATGGCTTGGTTATTACTAACCTTAACCTATTGCCATACCTCTAGCACCACAGCACGTCAATGTAGGTCAGTTCCGGCTGATCCCACAACCTTGCCTCAAAGAGCTGTGGACCCAGGTCCCAGCACATCGGGGACCCAGACCGGTGGTACGCTCTCTGCTTTCCCTGCAGTACCTGCAGCATTGGGTACTACCACTGCACAAGATGGGCCTGGCTCCCCTCTGGGAGTGGTGATGGAGGGTGTTGTCACCCACGATGAGCTGCCAGTCTTGGTGTGCAGGATAGTCAACTGTAGGTTTAACTGCCTTCCGTGATGTACAGAGGACATGCTGGCCAACCTGGTAGGTCAACCTCGCCCTTGTACCCTGCTCCAGCACTGCCACCCTCGGGGCAGTGAAGGAACAGTGCTGACAGTCCCATGGGTGGGATGTGAGTCATGCTGCTGCTGTCTGGAGGCACATGGGACTTAGATTCCACAACACCCTCCCTATCCAAGATGTTCACCCCCCTCATGTGTCACACACCACCCCTGTCTGCTGTCTTGTCTGTCTGCACATGCATCCTTACCTACCCAACATACCTCCCCCACAGGTACCTATCTCCCTTCCCAAACATTCCACTCTCACCTTAAAAAAAATGGGCACCTGTCCCCAAAAAAATATTGTCCTATACATAGCTATTCATTACACCCATGTGTCCACTGGGCACAAGTATACTGGTCCAATTGGCTTGACCGAGCAGTTATGTTGTCCTCACCCCTCTCTCTGTAGGTGGCAGTTCACATCCATGAATATTTATTTATTTATTTATTTATTTAACATTTGTTGACCAGGAAAGTCAGACTAGGTTCCACAGATCCTGTTTTCAGCGGAGGCCTGGGGAGAAATGCTCCAGAAGCATGTCTTTAGAATTCTGTCAAAGTGCACAGTTGTTGCTGTACAAGAAATGGATAGCTATTGTTCTTTTCTACACCCTTCCTGCACATCCCTACCTGCCTTCCACTATGTTTTTCACCCTGCTTGCACCTATTTCATCACTTTCCTAGCTCCCCATTTTTCTACTCTTTAATATTTTTAGTACAATGCTGCGCTGTTTGCCACTTTGCACAGCTTTGCTCAGCTCAGCTAAATAGAGCTATATTGATTATATGGATCCTTAAAATTCTATTACACATTTACAAAATAAACATCTGTCTTGAACCCGACCATCGCACCTACAGACCAGTGCATTAACCTGCTGCACCACGCAACTCTTGCTTAAAACAGCTGCTTTAAAAAAACATAGTAATTTCCAATTATAGTCATTAAGAGAGTTTCAGTGGAGCTATATGCCGTGCAAACTTTAATAAAACTTAACGGAAAACATGGGAGTGTTCCTGGGACTCTGTTGCAATAGTGCACCACTACAAAACCAAAGACATAATAATGAATGTAAGTCAGGCCTCTGATAGCAGGTAAATGTGCTTTTTTATCAGCAACATTCAGAAAGACACCTGCTAAGGTATTAATGGCAAATACATGTGCAACAGGGACCCTGGTGCAGAAATACATCCATATAAAGGCTTGCACATACTGATGGATGTAGAACACGATTGTCACAGCCTGTAAGTGTGCACATTTGTCTTGCAAATACATCTGCTTCAGCAGTAGCTCAGTAATTCAATCTGTTAAATGCCTTGTAAACAGTACATTTTTGCCACACACAGTCCTGGATTCAAATCCAGTGCTGTGTAGCACTGAATTTTCAGTATTGTGAAGCCAACAATTAATGACAGAGTCATGCACTCTTTATCCATGCAATGCATGTCAAATGAATTGACTGCTTTTAACTGATGGAAATCAGTGGCTTGTAGGGGGGAGCACACTTCACGTATCCCTATAGCAAATGTACGTATATGTGCATAAACTGTCACATCATGCAGTAATATGCACTCACAGAGAATGTCAACTCAGGTACTGTGAATGAGGGCCACTAATATCAGTGTGCACCACACAATCCTTTCAGAGTCACAGTGCAGATTACCACAGCTGAACAATGAACATACAGAGTTGAAGCCCCTGCTTGTAAAAAGGACTGCCCTCATACATGCAGCAAATTACTACCAGACTGTGATGCATGACATGGCAGATGACCTAATGGTGGACATATATATATATATATATATATATATATATATATATATATATATATATATATATATAACATTGCCTAACATACTCACCTTAAACACATGCCTTCATTGGAGTGTAGAGGGTACTCTCACTCCGGGCCTGGCTCTACAACAAGGCTGACACAGCTCACACAGTTACTTCTACAGCTTGTTGTCCTCCAAAGTCTTCACACTCTCTGCTTATGCCTATTATATTCAGCAGTAGCTGCAGCCTGTAGCACACCCATCTCTATGTAAAGGTTTCTGCTACAGACCTACCTCTGTGACGATGTAGTCTTTTCACCCCATTAACCAGCACAATATATCAGAAATGGGTCCTAATCTACATGAAGGCCCTATATATTCTGCAATGGTTGCATGTCATTGGCTGATGACAGTAAAAATCAGCTGTGTTGCCTGCAATTAGCATTTTAGAACCACAGATTGGTTTAGAGGTAATTACCTGCTACTGGGAAGCATGGTTAAAAGGCAAGCAACTGGCTATGGAGAACCATTCTGTATGAGACCTTTCTCACACAGAGCACGCCTTTGTGACAACTATCCTATCACCACATATCAATAGAGGAGTACTGCACTCCATCAGGTATGTAAATGTTTTTGTGCACAACAGGTTGCAGATCGGTGAATAGACTTACGGGGAATACTGATCACAGTAATAATCCTGTCTTAGACCTGTGATATTGACATGTCAGTGACCTTCTGCTGTCTTACACCTACAAAAGATGTGCAAAACATCAAGGGTGCATAGTCTTTTGTCATTGTGGCACACTAGTCTCATTGGACTGTCCCTTTATAGTGATTGTAATAGCACACTGCTATTCATGTGGCATTGTTTGTATGACATATTATCGAGGGGTTGCCTATAGGGGACACACCACAGTAGACCTGAGTGTTGGGTGTACGATAATACAGCAGTAGCTGTCATGGCACACACGGGAATACCTGACTATTGCTACTATCTCAGTTGTATCCACACACTTTGTTTGCACACAGTGGAGTATGACATGTGTGAGCAAGCAGTGGTTAGTGCCAGCAATTTTGGCCTTGCGGTATCTGGACATAGTGTGCGTCCACATAAGTGATCTTGTAACATGTTCCCCTTTTGTTGTCTTTCAGGAATAATGTACCATAGACACCATGCACCCTTCTTGGATGTGGAGAATGAAATTATACTGCAAGCACTAAGGCAACATCATCACATCCTACTATCCAGCTGGAGAAAAAGCAGGGAACAGCAGGCTGCATTGTGGGCAGACCTTGTCCGTGATGTGAATGACATGGGCCAATGGGGCAGGACATATGGAGCAGGTTCGACACTGGGCCACTAACATGATAAATGCTGCATGATGAAGGGCAACAGATGTAGCCAGGGATTGTGCTGTCACTGGTGGAGGACCTGCAGTAGAGCAACCACTCTCAGCCACTGAGGAATTCCTGGCATACCTAGGCACACACAACAGCTCCCAGGCATCCATCACACCAGAGAGCCACAGGCAGATTGACATGGGTGCTTGCAGGTGGCTTGCTGTCCATCCATCACCTATTGCAGGTGTCACATCATGGGTCACTTGGAGCATGTTTCAGGCCATCATGGAGGCACAGGCACATTCTGAATGAAACACCAGATGTATTTTTAGGGTTATGGATGCAGCACAGTCTGACATCCATGACTGCCTCCACCGCATTGGGGACACCTTGGATTTGTTCACTGATGCACTGGACAGACTGTGTGCTGAGACAGTGTCTGTCTTGGATTGCACATTGCCTGTGCTGGAATATGTGGTTGGAATTGAGTATTGGACCAGTGGACATAGGTCAGCAACAACATCTGCTGAGTGTCCACATGGCCATGCACACTCACGCTCCCATAGTGGCAGTACATCTAGCACTACAGGGGGAGTGTGCTGTCCACACCATGATGTGGCAGGCAATGGGCTCATTGTCCTGGGTGGTCCTGTGGGGGAAACAGTCCCAGCAGACAGCAGTCACCATCAGGTACTAGCATTGTTTCTGACCTTGGGCATAGAGATGCTAGTGCAGCTCTTGGCAGAGCCAGTTCTTGTGATCAGGGCTGGAGACGGTGAACTGTCAACTCTATCATGTACGGTTCAAAGCTGTCCAACATACACATGTGTAGGCTAACACTGAGTTTGACTGTATATACACACACACACACACACACTCACATACCACTGTCAAATGCAGGTCACCTATAGACACACTCAGCACCTCTCCATGGCCCATATTACATAGTCCCCTCCTGACTCACACACATGCTGTCTACCATTTGGGCCAGCCTAGACCTCCTGCACCCCCACACAACACCCTGTGCAAGGGATGATACATGTGCCACATCCCTGTCATCCTCACTATTAATGCAGGGAAATTAAGCTATTTGTCTGATGCACAGGATGACTATATTAGTTTACATGTACTTGTTTACTGCAGTGTTGGTTCACCATTCCACTTGTACTGGTCACTGACAGATAGTGTATGCTGGCATTTGTCACGAGTATGCTACATACATTTCTGTATCTTATGTTGTATGATGTTGCATTGGCTGTATAGCTACACAAAGATGGGTGTGTCAAGGGCCTGTTTATGTTTCTGTTACAGGAATCTGTTGGGATAACCTATGGATACACAGTGGAATTACAGTAGCACAGGATGGCATGTCAGCACAGCAGTAATATGTCATCAGCAAGGTACTGCACTATAAGCGCATGGCACCATAGGTTCATATGTGTATAACAGACTAACATGGACAATGGCAGCATTCAGCATAGTCATACATCCCTAATCTGTGAGAAGGTCTGCTACCCTTGATAAGTGCCACCAGGGGTTTAGGAACTAACACCTACAAACTGTGCTGATGGAGATGACCCATCTCCATATATCCTGTGTCCAGTGCCAACAGTTGTCCAACAACAGTTATGATTGTTATGTTCTGCACCCCAATGTGTCACCTGCACATGTTGTGTGTCACAGCAAATGTGTGCTTTACATGCATAGGGAAGGGCTGTTTCATGTAGGGTGTACTGCCTGTGTTACATACCTGTCTTACCAGCATGTACTATGCATATCACACAGATGTTATCAGTGAGTTGAACAGGTGAGATGTGTTAGTCCTTTCATGGATACATGGGAGGTACACAGTGGGAACTGACACCTCCATGTATGGAGCCATACACATCCCCTTCAAAGCATTTTGGAGACAGACTACACATGTGACATGGACTACATAGGACATGTTATTTACACTGTGTATTGATTTACCATGGAACCTGTGTGGCTGCTGCATTGTATGATATGCCTGTGTAGTGACATGCTAAGCATGCCATTGCACACAGTGATAGGTGTGATGACTGCCACATTCAGTATACCAGTGACAGTCTGGGATGTACATCCCAAACCTGTCAGTATTGGTTGTACAACAGTGAATGCATCCAAATCTTTCGGACCAGTGACAGTTGAAGGCTACATTACTCTCTGTGTCCTTAACTCCATGTATAATGGCTCGACTGTATGTGGTGTGGGACACTACAGCATTTTGCAGGGGTGGATGAATCCCCCAGGATAGTATTATGCAGTCATTGGCATTTAGTCATTGTCAGTGGCTCAGACAACAACTGACTGTGTCTTATGTCATCCTGAATAACTGTTGGGTCTGTGTGGGATTTTGTGACAGCTCCTGATAGCACTCATCTGTAATGTACAATGTCAGAGGACAGTGACAGTGGCTGTGACTGCAGAGATAGAATAGGTAGAAGAGGTATGCCAATAATGAACTCCACTGGTGACTGGTGTCATTGCAGTGTAGGTCTCCCACCATTATGTTCCCTGAGTATGACTGTCAAACACTTGCCTATCCACCAGCTGATATAACACTCTATATATGATGTACATGGTTACTTGCATAGCCTGCTGGCCTACTATTGTCATACAAGTTGTCAGACCATGGTTGGTGGAGTGAGACTTATGCGCAACATCCATTGCATAGTGTAACAGTCAATGGGGTCCACCGGTTACAGTCAGTAGGCATGATCTGGCCTTCAGCAAAGGTAACAGTGTATGGTCCAATAGGTGTATGACAGTGGTACTGCCCGTATCCATGCTAACCCTTATCATGGCATTTCAGGTGACAGGACACATAGATCTGGGGACACTGCTTTGCATTACATGCTAGTTGTACTCTGTGCAAGTAAGTATTGCAGTTACTGCCAGCACAGACAAACACGTTAGGGAAGTGTAATATGTACACACTGTGTTGCTTAGTCATGCTGTGGCTCACTTGCCAAAAGGATGGTCCAGGTCCTTACCTTCAATGTCCCAGAGCAGTGCCATGTAATCCTCAAATGGGGAACCAATGTATAGCATCATGTGTTTACCAATATGTGTGACCACTGCAGCCCCACCACCCAGTGTGAGGTCCTACCTGGTGGGATCTGGCCACAGATCATGTTCTTTGGAACTACCAGAACATAACCCCCTTGCAGACAATACAGACATATATGTGAAGAAAACCACGTATGACCTCCTATGGGATGGTTGACAAAGTGTTATTGCACATCCCCCTGCAGATGGGACAGGGAGGTATGCAAAGCTCTACACCCATGCATTATGTCAGCAGCATTACAACTGCATGAACTCTGTTGTATGGGACAGTTGGGACACAGGCTCGACATGGCTCACCATACCTGAGCAGTGGACAACTGCCATTAGCAGGCTATGCAATAACAGGTGGATATTGCTGTGTGACAGTTGGGGTGAGGGTGCCCCACTAACATGCAGGCACAGCCTCCTCAACTAAATGAAGCACATTGTGTTGTTATGATGTTGTGTAGACATGGTAAGAGATAACATTAGCCAACCACACAAACTAGAACCACAACACACAGTGTGGGTACATGTGTAACCTCAAAGGACAGACCCAGAATGTCCCTGACCTCAGACGTCATGATGGCACATATGATGCGTCTGTACTCATACCTAACCTGCACTCCCACACTGTCTGTGTCAGCTACACTCCCTTGTCCCCACCACATGTGACACATGACATTCCTACAACCTGCCCCATAAGTCCCTTGTTTATCGAGCAGTTTGTAACTGGCCTCTCAATGGACCATACACAGCATCTATTGCACATGTTATCATTCCAGGCTGCATCCCACATGTGATGTGATCTCACAAGGATTACTTACAATATTGGGAAACCCTTGCAATCATTCAGACACCACTGTCTGCACACCAGCTGAGTGGACAATGGCAACTGTTTCACCCTTGCACAGAGGTGGTGCATCTACTGACCAACTTAACTATAGACATCTTCATTTAAATATACATATCTGTATGCCAGTAGGAGCAATCATCACGGAGCTGCTCAGGACACATATATGTGATCTACACACAGTTGACTGTACACTGTTTGGATATGTGACAGAGAGCATGACTGCTACACATGGTGCACATTTCCAAGGCAGTCGCCAAGAACATGGGTGAGGGTACATCAGGATGTACAATTCCCCGGACTGATCCAAGCCATTTGACTACATTCCCCTGCTCAGGCAACATTTACAAAGCACACACTTAGGCATCCACAATACTGTCATTGTAGGATCACTAAGTGGCCCATTGATGGCACACAAACACAACATAGGGACACCTGCCTCCAGGTACATGATTTGTAAGCAGCAGTGCTCAACAGAGTGCAGTCCTGGGTCCTCTACTGCTTGGAATCCATGTAACAACAATACATGCAACTACCGAATGACTGTTGCTAACACTGTTGGCTGATGCCTGCACATTTTGAG